>NC_068428.1:48794595-48804595 GCF_023373465.1 Oncorhynchus keta
ATGATGATTTATGATGATGATGATGATGATGATGATTATGATGATGATGATTTATGATGATGATGATTTATGATGATGATGATGATTTATGATGATGATGATTTATGATGATGATGATGATGATGATGATTTATGATGATGATGATGATGATGATGATGATGATGATGATTTATGATGATGATGATGATGATGATGATGATGATGATGATGATTTATGGTGATGATGATGATGATGATGATGATTTATGATGATGATGATTTATGATGATGATGATGATGATGATGATGATGATGATGATGATGATGATGATGATGATGATGATGATGGTGGTGATGATAATTTATGGTGATGGTGGTGATGATGATGATGACGATGCTTGATGATGATGGTGATAATTTATGGTGATGGTGATTTATGGTGATGATGGTGGTGATGATAATTTATGATGATGGTGATTTATGGTGATGATGATGATGATGATGATGATGATGATGATGGTGGTGATGATAATTTATGGTGATGGTGATTTTTGATGTTTATTTCCAGGAAGAGGAGATGCCAGAGGTGGAGATAGACATCGATGACCTGTTGGAAGTCAACAGCGAAGACGAGAGAGCCGTCAAACTACAGGTACCCATAATCCTTCACATTACTGCATAAAAACTCCATAATGCTTCATAATACTGCATAGGAACTGCATAATGCTTCATAATACTGCATAGGAACTGCATAATGCTTCATAATACTGCATAGGAACTGCATAATGCTTCATAATACTGCATAGGAACTCCATAATGCTTCATAATACTGCATAATGCTTCATAATACTGCATAGAAACTGCATAATGCTTCATAATACTGCATAGGAACTGCATAATGCTTCATAATACTGCATAGGAACTGCATAATACTGCATAGGAACTGCATAATGCTTCATAATACTGCATAGGAACTGCATAATACTGCATAGGAACTGCATAATGCTTCATAATACTGCATAGGAACTGCATAATACTGCATAGGAACTGCATAATGCTTCATAATACTGCATAGGAACTGCATAATGCTTCATAATACTGCATCATGCTTCATAATACTGCATAGGAACTGCATAATGCTTCATAATACTGCATAATGCTTCATAATACTGCATAGGAACTGCATAATGCTTCATAATACTGCATAGGAACTGCATAATGCTTCATAATACTGCATAGGAACTGCATAATGCTTCATAATACTGCATAATGCTTCATAATACTGCATAGGAACTGCATAATACTGCATAGGAACTGCATAATGCTTCATAATACTGCATAATGCTTCATAATACTGCATAGGAACTGCATAATGCTTCATAATACTGCATAGGAACTGCATAATGCTTCATAATACTACATAATGCTTCATAATACTGCATAGGAACTGCATAATGCTTCATAATACTGCATAATGTTTCATAATACTGCATAGGAACTGCATAATGCTTCATAATACTGCATAGGAACTGCATCATGCTTCATAATACTGCATAGGAACTGCATAATGCTTCATAATACTGCATAATGCTTCATAATACTGCATAGGAACTGCATAATGCTTCATAATACTGCATAGGAACTGCATAATGCTTCATAATACTGCATAGGAACTGCATAATGCTTCATAATACTGCATAGGAACTGCATAATGCTTCATAATACTGCATAATGCTTCATAATACTGCATAATACTGCATAGGAACTGCATAATGCTTCATAATACTGCATAATGCTTCATAATACTGCATAGGAACGGCATAATGCTTCATAATACTGCATAGGAACTGCATAATGCTTCATAATACTACATAATGCTTCATAATACTGCATAGGAACTGCATAATGCTTCATAATACTGGATAGGAACTGCATAATGCTTCATAATACTGCATAGGAACTGCATCATGCTTCATAATACTGCATAGGAACTGCATAATGCTTCACAATACTGCATAGGAACTGCATCATGCTTCATAATACTGCATAGGAAGTGCATCATGCTTCATAATACTGCATAGGAACTGCATAATGCTTCATAATACTGCATAGGAACTGCATAATGCTTCATAATACTGCATAATGCTTCATAATACTGCATAGGAACTGCATAATGCTTCATAATACTGCATAGGAACTGCATAATGCTTCATAATACTGCATAATGCTTCATAATACTGCATAGGAACTGCATAATGCTTCATAATACTGCATAGGAACTGCATCATGCTTCATAATACTGCATAGGAACTGCATGATGCTGCATAGGAACTGCATAATACTGCATAGGAACTGCATAATGCTTCATAATACCTCCCAAGTCCTGTGTAATAGATGTTAATGTGTTAAAGTGTGTGACTCTTAATCTTGATTGGTTTAATGACCTGTCCTTTAAGAAGGTGAAACACTGTCTATCTGACCCGTCTTGTTCTCCATGCTGTCACACACACACACACACACACACACACACACACACACACACACACACACACACACACACACACACACACACACACACACACACACACACACACACACACACAGTGAACACTAGTGTAACAGTCTCACACACATCCCTGTAACACTCTGTCGTCCCCTGTAACAGTCACCCACAACAGTCTCTGAGTGGTCCTTCTGTAACTCAGTTGTAGAGCATGGCGCTCCTCACCTGTAACGCCAGGGTAACAGTCTCTGTCGATGTCCTCACCTCCTGTAACAGTCTCTGTATGCACACCTGACTGTAACAGTCTCTGCTTTGGATAACCTCCTGTAACAGTCTCTGTCTGTCTAAATGGCACATCTCTGTTATTATTATCTATATATATTATAGTGAACACTAGTGTAACAGTCTCTGTCGTATGTCCTCACCTCCTGGAACAGTCTCTGTCGTATGTCCTCACCTCCTGTAACGGTCTCTGTTGTCCCTGTAACGGTCTCTGTCATGTCCTCACCTCCTGTAACAGTCTCTGTCGTCCCACCTCCTGTAACAGTCTCTGTCATATGTCCTCACCTCCTGTAACAGTCTCTGTCGTATGTCCTCATCCCTGTAACAGTCTCTGTCGTATGTCCTCACCTCCTGTAACAGTCTCTGTCGTATGTCCTCACCTCCTGTAACAGTCTCTGTCGTCCCTGTAACGGTCTCTGTCATATGTCCTCACCTCCTGTAACAGTCTCTGTCGTATGTCCTCACCTCCTGTAACAGTCTCTGTCGTATGTCCTCACCTCCTGTAACAGTCTCTGTCGTCCCTGTAACGGTCTCTGTCATATGTCCTCACCTCCTGTAACAGTCTCTGTCGTATGTCCTCACCTCCTGGAACAGTCTCTGTCGTATGTCCTCACCCCCTGTAACAGTCTCTGTTGTCCCTGTAACGGTCTCTGTCATATGTCCTCACCTCCTGTAACGGTCTCTGTCATATGTCCTCACCTCCTGTAACGGTCTCTGTCGTATGTCCTCACCTCCTGTAACGGTCTCTGTCGTATGTCCTCACCTCCTGTAACGGTCTCTGTCGTATGTCCTCACCTCCTGTAACGGTCTCTGTCCTCACCTCCTGTATGTCCTCACCTCCTGTAACGGTCTCTGTCGTATGTCCTCACCTCCTGTAACGGTCTCTGTCGTATGTCCTCACCTCCTGTAACGGTCTCTGTCGTATGTCCTCACCTCCTGTAACGGTCTCTGTCGTATGTCCTCACCTCCTGTAACGGTCTCTGTCCTCACCTCCTGTAACGGTCTCTATGTCCTCACCTCCTGTAACAGTCTCTGTCGTATGTCCTCACCTCCTGTAACAGTCTCTGTCGTATGTCCTCACCTCCTGTAACGGTCTCTGTCGTATGTCCTCACCTCCTGTAACGGTCTCTGTCGTATGTCCTCACCTCCTGTAACGGTCTCTGTCGTATGTCCTCACCTCCTGTAACGGTCTCTGTCGTATGTCCTCACCTCCTGTAACGGTCTCTGTCGTATGTCCTCACCTCCTGTAACGGTCTCTGTCGTATGTCCTCACCTCCTGTAACGGTCTCTGTCGTATGTCCTCACCTCCTGTAACAGTCTCTGTCGTATGTCCTCACCTCCTGTAACGGTCTCTGTCGTCTCCTGTAACAGTCTCTGTCGTATGTCCTCACCTCCTGTAACAGTCTCTGTTGTCCCTGTAACGGTCTCTGTCGTATGTCCTCACCTCCTGTAACAGTCTCTGTCGTATGTCCTCACCTCCTGTAACAGTCTCTGTCGTATGTCCTCACCTCCTGTTTGAATGTATTTAAAGTTCCATGTATACTCCTATTGGTGCCTTGAGAAAACAGATGATTGACGTTTGAATCACAGAGTTCTACATTTAAAACACGTATTGTCCTTCTCTCTCTCAACAGGAATCCTTAATGGACTGCTATAAACCCACGGAGGTGAGTAGTGATCTCTGTCTCTCTGTCTCTGTCTCACCTCCTGAGCTGGTGTTTGGGTGGGACTGGGGTCTCTGTGAGATGAACAGTGCTGTGGGTGGGACCTCCTGGGCAGTCTCTGAGTGTTTCCTGTGGGACTCTGGCGATGTCCTCAGTGTTTGGTGGGATACGGGTGGCTTGAGAAAACTGATGTTTGGGTGGAATCACAGGGTTCGAGCTGAGTGTTTGGGTGGGAAGGGAATCCTTAATGAGTGTTTGGGTGGGACGGGGGATCTCTGTCTCTCTGTCTCTGTCTCGTGGGCGAGCTGAGTGTTTGGGGTGGGACGGGGGCGAGCTGAGTGTTTGGGTGGGATGGGGGGACGGGGGCGAGCTGAGTGTTTGGGTGGGATGGGGGACGGGGGCGAGCTGAGTGTTTGGGTGGGACGGGGGCGAGATGAGTGTTTGGGTGGGACGGGGGGACGGGCGAGCTGAGTGTTTGGGTGGGACTGGGGGCGAGATGAGTGTTTGGGTGGGATGGGGGAGGGGGCGAGCTGAGTGTTTGGGTGGGACTGGGGGTGAGATGAGTGTTTGGGTGGGATGGGGGAGGGGGCGAGCTGAGTGTTTGGGTGGGACTGGGGGTGAGATGAGTGTTTGGGTGGGACGGGAGGCGAGCTGAGTGTTTGGGTGGGACTGGGGGTGAGATGAGTGTTTGGGTGGGATGGGGGCGAGATGAGTGTTTGGGTGGGACGGGGGCGAGATGAGTGTTTGGGTGGGATGGGGGGACGGGGAGAGCTGAGTGTTTGGGTGGGACGGGGGGGACGGGGCGAGCTGAGTGTTTGGGTGGGACGGGGGGACGGGGAGGCGAGCTGAGTGTTTGGGTGGGACGGGGGGCGAGCTGAGTGTTTGGGTGGGACGGGGGGGCGAGCTGAGTGTTCATAAATGACCAGCATCACAGGCAGAACAGTTGAAACTGGAGCAGCAGCACGGCCAGGTGGACTGGGGACAGCATGGAGTCATCATGTTAGGTAGTCCTGAGGCATGGTCCTAGGGCTCAGTATAAATACTGGAGGCTGAGACAGGAGGGGTCAGGGCAGGGCCAAACAGGAAAGATATAACCCCACCCACTTTGCCAAAGCACAGCCCCCACACCACTAGAGGGATATCTTCAACCACCAACTTACCATCCTGAGACAAGGCTGAGTACAGCCCACAAAGATCTCCGCCACGGCACAACCCGAGGGGGGTGCCAACCCAGACAGGAAGATCAACCCCATTATGACTGTACACTCTGCACACAGCAACCCCATTCTGACTGTACACTGTAAAATACACAACCCCAATCTGACTGTACTCTAAAAGACACAACCCCATTCTGACTGTACTCTAAAAGACACAACCCCATTCTGACTGTACTCTAAAAGACACAACCCCATTCTGACTGTACACTGTAAAATACACAACCCCAATCTGACTGTACTCTAAAAGACACAAACCCATTCTGACTGCACTCTAAGAGACACAACCCCATTCTGACTGTACACTCTAAAAGACACAACCCCATTCTGACTGTACTCTAAAAGACACAACCCCATTCTGACTGTACTCTAAAAGACACAACCCCATTCTGACTGTACTCTAAAAGACACAACCCCATTCTGACTGTACACTAAAAGACACAACCCCATTCTGACTGTACTCTAAAAGACACAACCCCATTCTGACTGTACACTCTAAAAGACACAACCCCATTCTGACTGTACTCTAAAAGACACAACCCCATTCTGACTGTACACTGTAAAAGACACAACCCCATTCTGACTGTACACTGTAAAATACACAACCCCAATCTGACTGTACTCTAAAATACACAACCCCATTCTGACTGTACTCTAAAAGACACAAACCCATTCTGACTTTCCCTAAAAGACACAACCCCATTCTGACTGCACTCTAAAAGACACAACCCCATTCTGACTGTACTCTAAAAGACACAACCCCATTCTGACTGTACTCTAAAAGACACAACCCCATTCTGACTGTACTCTAAAAGACACAACCCCATTCTGACTGTACTCTAAAGGACACAACCTCATTCTGACTGTACTCTAAAAGACACAACCCCATTCTGACTGTACTCTAAAAGACACAACCCCATTATGACTGTACTCTAAAAGACACAACCCCATTCTGACTGTACTCTAAAAGACACAACCCCATTCTGACTGTACTCTAAAAGACACAACCCCATTCTGACTGCACTCTAAAAGACACAACCCCATTCTGACTGCACTCTAAAAGACACAACCCCATTCTGACTGTACTCTAAAAGACACAACCCCATTCTGACTGTACTCTAAAAGACACAACCCCATTCTGACTGTACTCTAAAAGACACAACCCCATTCTGACTGTACTCTAAAAGACACAACCCCATTCTGACTGTACTCTAAAAGACACAACCCCATTTTGACTGTACTCTAAAAGACACAACCCCATTCTGACTGTACTCTAAAAGACACAACATCTGTCAGCAAAGTGTGAGTGAGTGAGCTAGCGAGCCCGACGGCATTAGGTCAGTTTGAAACAGCAGCAAGGTCACTGGTATGCCTGAAGGGTGTCCAGCCAAGCTGACAGCGGTTGATGTGCGTCACACAATCACAGCAGTAATCCCTAGAGCAGTGTTTCTCAAACTCTGTCCCGGGGCCCCTTCTGGGTGCACCTTTTTTTTTTAAGTTGTTTTTTTTGCTAGCATTACACAGCTGATTCAACAAACCAACTCCTTATTAAATAAAAATGTGATGATTTGAGTCAGCTGTGTAGCGCCAGGGCGTAAGACACTAGGGAGTAAAACACTAGGGAGTAAAACACCAGGGAGTAAAACACCAGGGAGTAAAACACTAGGGAGTAAAACACTAGGGAGTAAAACACCAGGAAACACTAGGGAGTAAAACACTAGGGAGTAAAACACTAGGGAGTAAAACACCAGGGAGTAAAACACTAGGGTGTAAAACACTAGGGAGTAAAACACCAGGGAGTAAAACACTAGGGAGTAAAACACTAGGGAGTAAGACACCAGGGCGTAAGACACGAAGGCGTAAAACACTAGGGAGTAAAACACCAGGGAGTAAAACACCAGGGAGTAAAACACTAGGGAGTAAAACACCAGGGAGTAAAACACTAGGGAGTAAAACACCAGGGAGTAAAACACTAGGGAGTAAAACACCAGGGAGTAAAACACTAGGGAGTAAAACACTAGGGAGTAAAACACTAGGGAGTAAAACACCAGGGAGTAAAACACTAGGGCGTAAAACACTAGGGAGTAAAACACCAGGGAGTAAAACACTAGGGAGTAAAACACTAGGGAGTAAAACACTAGGGAGTAAAACACTAGGGTGTAAAACACCAGGGCGTAAAACACTAGGGAGTAAAACACTAGGGAGTAAAACACTAGGGAGTAAAACACTAGGGCGTAAAACACCAGGGCGTAAAACACTAGGGAGTAAAACACCAGGGAGTAAAACACCAGGGAGTAAAACACCAGGGAGTAAAACACCAGGGAGTAAAACACTAGGGAGTAAAACAATAGGGAGTAAAACACTAGGGAGTAAAACACTAGGGAGTAAAACACCAGGGAGTAAAACACTAGGGAGTAAAACACTAGGGAGTAAAACACCAGGGAGTAAAACACCAGGGAGTAAAACACTAGTGAGTAAAACACCAGGGAGTAAAACACTAGGGCGTAAAACACTAGGGAGTAAAACACTAGGGATTAAAACACTAAGGAGTAAAACACTAGGGAGTAAAACACCAGGGAGTAAAACACCAGTGAGTAAAACACTAAGGAGTAAAACACTAGGGAGTAAAACACTAGGGCGTAAGGGCGTAGAACACTAGGGCGTAAAACACCAGGGAGTAAAACACTAGGGCATAAAACACCAGGAAACACTAGGGCGTAAAACACTAGGGAGTAAAACACTAGGGCGTAAGACACTAGGGAGTAAAACACCAGGGAGTAAAACACTAGGGAGTAAAACACTAGGGAGTAAAACACCAGGGAGTAAAACACCAGGGAGTAAAACACTAGGGTGTAAAACACCAGGGCGTAAAACACTAGGGAGTAAAACACTAGGGAGTAAAACACTAGGGCGTAAAACACCAGGGCGTAAAACACTAGGGAGTAAAACACCAGGGAGTAAAACACCAGGGAGTAAAACACTAGGGAGTAAAACACCAGGGAGTAAAACACCAGGGAGTAAAACACCAGGGAGTAAAACACTAGGGAGTAAAACACTAGGGAGTAAAACACTAGGGAGTAAAACACTAGGGCGTAAGGGCGTAGAACACTAGGGCGTAAAACACCAGGGAGTAAAACACTAGGGCGTAAAACACTAGGAAACACTAGGGCGTAAAACACTAGGGAGTAAAACACCAGGGCGTAAAACACTAGGGCGTAAAACACTAGGGAGTAAAACACTAGGGTGTAAAACACCAGGGAGTAAATCACCAGGGTGTAAAACACCAGTGAGTAAAACACTAGGGAGTAAAACACTAGAGAGTAAAACACTAGGGAGTAAAACACCAGGGAGTAAAACACCAGGGAGTAAAACACTAGGGAGTAAAACACCAGGGAGTAAAACACCAGGGCGTAAAACACCAGGGAGTAAAACACTAGTGAGTAAAACACCAGGGAGTAAAACACCAGGGAGTAAAACACTAGGGAGTAAAACACCAGGAAACACTAGGGAGTAAAACACTAGGGAGTAAAACACTAGGGAGTAAAACACCAGGGAGTAAAACACTAGGGTGTAAAACACTAGGGAGTAAAACACTAGGGAGTAAAACACCAGGGAGTAAAACACTAGGGAGTAAAACACCAGGGAGTAAAACACTAGGGAGTAAAACACCAGGGAGTAAAACACCAGGGAGTAAAACACTAGGGAGTAAAACACCAGGGAGTAAAACACCAGGGAGTAAAACACTAGTGAGTAAAACACCAGGGAGTAAAACACTAGGGCGTAAAACACTAGGGAGTAAAACACTAGGGATTAAAACACTAAGGAGTAAAACACTAGGGAGTAAAACACCAGGGAGTAAAACACCAGTGAGTAAAACACTAAGGAGTAAAACACTAGGGAGTAAAACACTAGGGAGTAAAACACTAGGGCGTAAGGGAGTAAAACACTAGGGCGTAAAACACCAGGGAGTAAAACACTAGGGCATAAAACACCAGGAAACACTAGGGCGTAAAACACTAGGGAGTAAAACACTAGGGCGTAAGACACTAGGGAGTAAAACACCAGGGAGTAAAACACTAGGGAGTAAAACACTAGGGAGTAAAACACCAGGGAGTAAAACACCAGGGAGTAAAACACTAGGGTGTAAAACACCAGGGCGTAAAACACTAGGGAGTAAAACACTAGGGAGTAAAACACTAGGGCGTAAAACACCAGGGCGTAAAACACTAGGGAGTAAAACACCAGGGAGTAAAACACCAGGGAGTAAAACACTAGGGAGTAAAACACCAGGGAGTAAAACACCAGGGAGTAAAACACCAGGGAGTAAAACACTAGGGAGTAAAACACTAAAAACACT
>NC_068428.1:48809595-48874595 GCF_023373465.1 Oncorhynchus keta
GGGTTTGGCCCAGCATCGTCCGGGTTAGGGGAGGGTTTGGCCCAGCAGGGTTAGGGGAGGGTTTGGCCCAGCATCGTCCGGGTTAGGGGAGGGTTTGGCCCAGCATCGTCCGGGTTAGGGTAGGGTTTGGCCCAGCATCGTCCGGGTTAGGGGAGGGTTTGGCCCAGCAGGGTTAGGGGAGGGTTTGGCCCAGCATCGTCCGGATTAGGGGAGGGTTTTGCCCAGCATCGTCCGGGTTAGGGGAGGGTTTGGCCCAGCATCGTCTGGGTTAGGGGAGGGTTTGGCCCAGCATCGTCCGGGTTAGGGGAGGGTTTGTCCCAGCATCGTCTGGGTTAGGGGAGGGTTTGTCCCAGCATCGTCTGGGTTAGGGGAGGGTTTGGCCCAGCATCGTCTGGGTTAGGGGAGGGTTTGGCCCAGCATCGTCCGGGTTAGGGGAGGGTTTGGCCGGCCGGGATTTCCTTGGCCCATCGGGCTCTAGCTACTCCATGTTGCGGGCCGGCAGGGATTTCCTTGGCCCATCGGGCTCTAGCTACTCCATGTTGCGGGCCGGCTGGGATTTCCTTGGCCCATCGGGCTCTAGCTACTCCATGTTGCGGGCCGGCAGGGATTTCCTTGGCCCATCGGGCTCTAGCTACTCCATGTTGCGGGCCGGCTGGGATTTCCTTGGCCCATCAGGCTCTAGCTACTCCATGTTGCGGGCCAACCGCCTGCAAACTGACTTCGGTCACCAGTTGGACGGTGCTTCCGGGTTGAGCAAGAAGCAGTGCGGCTTGGCAGGGTTGTATTTCGGGGGACGCATGGCTCTCGACCTTCGCCTCTCCCGAGTCCGTAGGGGAGTTGCAGCGATGGGACAAGACTGTAACTACCAATTAGGGAGAACAAATATATAAATACAAAGAAAAAAAACATTTTTAGATTTTTTGAAGCTTCAAAAGCTTATTTTATTCTAAAATGTTGTTCACAGACTGGATAATCCAGCCACGTGACAGCTGTGGCATATCAAGAAACTGATTAAACAGCATGATCATTACACCTGTGTAATTGAATGTGCATTTCTCTACCATAAGCCGTCTTCAATGCAGTTTTAGAGAATTTGACTGTACGTCCAACCGGCCTCACAAACGTAGACCACGTGTAAACACGCCAGCCCAGGACCTCCACATCCGGCTTCTTCACCTGAGGGATCATCTGAGACCAGCCACTCGGACAGCTGATGAAACTGAGGGTTCGCACAACCGAAGAATTTCTGCAAAAACTATCAGAAACCGTCTCAGAGAAGCTCATCTGTTGTGAACAGAGTGCCCCATGGTGGCGGTGGGGTTATGGTATGGGCAGGCACAAGTTACGGACAACGAACACAATTTACATTTTATCGGTGGCAATTTAAGTACACAGAGATACCGTGACGAGATCCCGAGGCCCATTGTCGTGCTGTTCCTCACCTCATGTTTCAGCATGATAATGCATGCCCTCATGTCACAAGGATCTGTACACAATTCCTGGAACCTGAAAATGTCCCAGTTCCTCCATGGCCTGCATACTCACCAGACATGTCACCCATTGAGCATGTTTGGGATGCTCTGGATCAAAGTGTATGACAGCGTTTTCCAGTTCCCTCCAATATCCAGCTACTTCACACAGCCATTGAAGAGGAGCGGGACAACATTCCACAATCAACAGCCTGATCAAGGTGATGTGTCGTGCTGCATGAGGCGAATGGTAATCAGACTAGATACTGACTGGATCTGAGCCACGTCCCTACCTTTTTAAAAAAAAGGTATCTACAACCATCAGCTACATATCTGTTTTCCAAAATTAGGGGCTAATTTATTTATTTAAATTGACTGAAAACTTTTAATTTGTTGTGTTTATATTTTTGTTCAGTATATTTACATCATTTCTGTTCAGTATATTTACAATATTACTTAGCTACATCCCCAATTGTTTGAATTAGGATTTATTGACATAGCTTAGGGAGCTGGATTTATTGACATAGTTTAGGGAGCTGGATTTATTGACATAGCTTAGGGAGCTGGATTTATTGGGAGCTGGATTTATTGACAGTTTAGGGAGCTGGATTTATTGACATAGTTTAAGGAGCTGGATTTATTGACATAGTTTAAGGAGCTGGATTTATTGACATAGTTTAAGGAGCTGGATTTATTGACATAGTTTAAGGAGCTGGATTTATTGACATAGTTTAGGGAGCTGGATTTATTGACATAGTTTAAGGAGCTGGATTTATTGACATAGTTTAAGGAGCTGGATTTATTGACATAGTTTAGGGAGCTGGATTTATTGACATAGTTTAGGGAGCTGGATTTATTGACATAGTTTAGGGAGCTGGATTTATTGACATAGTTTAAGGAGCTGGATTTATTGACATAGTTTAAGGAGCTGGATTTATTGACATAGTTTAGGGAGCTGGATTTATTGACATAGTTTAAGGAGCTGGATTTATTGACATAGTTTAGGGAGCTGGATTTATTGACATAGTTTAGGGAGCTGGATTTATTGACATAGTTTAGGGAGCTGGATTTATTGACATAGTTTAAGGAGCTGGATTTATTGACATAGTTTAAGGAGCTGGATTTATTGACATAGTTAGGGAGCTGGATTTATTGACATAGTTTAGGGAGCTGGATTTATTGACATAGCTTAGGGAGCTGGATTTATTGACATAGTTTAGGGAGCTGGATTTATTGACATAGTTTAGGGAGCTGGATTTATTGACATAGCTTAGGGAGCTGGATTTATTGACATAGTTTAGGGAGCTGGATTTATTGACATAGTTTAAGGAGCTGGATTTATTGACATAGCTTAGGGAGCTAGATTTATTGACATAGTTTAAGGAGCTGGATTTATTGAAATAGTTTAAGGAGCTGGATTTATTGACATAGTTTAGGGGGCTGGATTTTTTTACGTAGCTCAGGGAGCTGGATTTATTGACATAGCTTAGGGGGCTTGATTTGTTTACGTAGCTCAGGGAGCTGGATTTATTGACATAGCTTAAGGAGCTGGATTTATTGACATAGTTTAGGGAGCTGGATTTATTGACATAGTTTAGGGAGCTGGATTTATTGGGAGCTGGATTTATTGACAGTTTAGGGAGCTGGATTTATTGACATAGTTTAGGGAGCTGGATTTATTGACATAGTTTAGGGAGCTGGATTTATTGACATAGTTTAGGGAGCTGGATTTATTGACAGTTTAGGAAGCTTGATTTATTGACGTAACTCAGGGAGCTGGATTTATTGACATAGTTTAGGAAGCTGGATTTATTGGGAGCTGGAATTATTGACATAGTTTAGGGAGCTGGATTTATTGACAGTTTAGGGAGCTGGATTTATTGACGTAGCTTAGGGAGCTGGATTTATTGGGAGCTGGATTTATTGACATAGCTTAGGGAGCTGGATTTATTGATATAGCTTAGGGAGCTGGATTTATTGACATAGTTTAGGGAGCTGGATTTATTGGGAGCTGGATTTATTGATATAGCTTAGGGAGCTGGATTTATTGGGAGCTGGATTTATTGACATAGCTTAGGGAGCTGGATTTATTGATATAGCTTAGGGAGCTGGATTTATTGACATAGTTTAGGGAGCTGGATTTATTGACATAGCTTCGGGAGCTGGATTTATTGATGTAGCTTAGGCAGCTTTATTTTTTGACGTAGCTTCGGGAGCTGGATTTATTGATGTAGTTTAGGGAGCTTGGTTTTTTGATGTAACTTAGGGAGCTGGATTTATTGATGTAGTTTAGGGAGCATGATTTATTGACGTAGCTTAGGGGGCTGGATTTATTGACATAGCTTAGGGAGCTGGATTTTTTGACATAGCTTAGGGAGCTGGATTTATTGACATAGTTTAGGGAGCTGGATTTATTGACGTAGCTTCGGGAGCTGGATTTATTGATGTAGTTTAGGGAGCTGGATTTATTGACGTAGCTTAGGGGGCTGGATTTATTGACAGTTTAGGGAGCTGGATTTATTGACATGGCTTTGGGAGATGGATTTATTGGGAGCTGGATTTATTGGCATAGCTTAGGGAGCTGGATTTATTGACATAGTTTAGGGAGCTGGATTTATTGAAATAGTTTAGGGAGCTGGATTTATTGACAGTTTAGGGAGCTGGATTTATTGAAATAGTTTAGGGAGCTGGATTTATTGACATAGCTTCGGGAGCTGGATTTATTGATGTAGCTTAGGGAGCTAGATTTATTGACATAGCTTAGGGAGCTAGATTTATTGACATAGTTTAAGGAGCTTGATTTATTGACATAGCTTCGGGAGCTGGATTTATTGATGTAGCTTAGGGAACTGGATTTATTGACGTAGCTTAGGGAGCTGGATTTATTGATGTAGCTTAGGGAGCTGGATTTATTGATGTAGCTTAGGGAGCTGGATTTATTGACGTAGTTTAGGGGTCTGGATTTATTGACAGTTTAGGGAGCTGGATTTATTGACATAGTTTAGGGAGCTGGATTTATTGACATAACTTAGGGAGCTGGATTTATTGACATAGTTTATGGAGCTGGATTTATTGACAGTTTAGGGAGCTGGATTTATTGACATAGTTTAGGGAGCTGGATTTATTGACATAGCTTAGGGAGCTGGATTTATTGACATAGCTTAGGGAGCTGGATTTATTGGCATAGTTTAAGGAGCTGGATTTATGGACATAGTTTATGGAGCTGGATTTATTGACAGTTTAGGGAGCTGGATTTATTGACATAGCTTAGGGAGCTGGATTTATTGGGAGCTGGATTTATTGACAGTTTAGGGAGCTGGATTTATTGACATAGTTTAGGGAGCTGGATTTATTGACAGTTTAGGGAGCTGGATTTATTGACATAGTTTAGGGAGCTAGATTTATTGACAGTTTAGGGAGCTGGAGTTATTGACATAGTTTAGGGAGCTGGATTTATTGACATAGTTTATGGAGCTGGATTTATTGACAGTTTAGGGAGCTGGATTTATTGACATAGCTTAGGGAGCTGGATTTATTGGGAGCTGGATTTATTGACAGTTTAGGGAGCTGGATTTATTGACATAGTTTAGGGAGCTGGATTTATTGACATAGTTTAGGGAGCTGGATTTATTGACATAGCTTACGGAGCTGGATTTATTGACATAGTTTAGGGATAAAACACAATACTTTATAGCCTTTAACCTTTATTTAACTAGGCAAGTCACGTAACCAATGTGATATTTTTTTATAAAACCATTATGTTTCCTTGATGTGACATTATGATGTTTCCTTGATGTGACATTATGATGTTTCCTTGATGTGACATTATGATGTTTCCTTGATGTGACGATATTTCTTTGCAATACTGTAATACTATGACGTCCTGTTATGGTTCTCGTCAGGTCATCCACAGGGGGAATCTCTCTGTATTCACTAGGAACCAAACAGAAGCAAACCAAACGGGAGGGACTTATCTGAATTTGTCCAATAGAAACTCTCATTTTTCGGTGCAAACCGTCTTCCATTGTCAAAACGTTTTGCAACTGGGAAGTTCACAAGATCACCAGGCTATTAGGTTCCCCCAGTCTGATTTAGTCCCCCCCAGTCTGATTTAGTTCCCTCCCAGTCTGATTTAGGTTCCCCCAGTCTGATTTAGTCCCCTCCCAGTCTGATTTAGGTTCCCCCAGTCTGATTTAGTTCCCCCCAGTCTGATTTAGTTCCCCCAGTCTGATTTAGTTCCCCCAGTCTGATTTAGTCCCCCCAGTCTGATTTAGTTCCCCCCAGTCTGATTTAGTCCCCCAGTCTGATTTAGTTCCCCCAGCCTGATTTAGTTCCCCCAGTCTGATTTAGTCCCCCAGTCTGATTTACCCCCCAGTCTGATTTAGTCCCCCCCAGTCTGATTTAGTCCCCCCCCAGTCTGATTTAGTCCCCCCCCCCCAGTCTGATTTAGGTTCCCCCAGTCTGGTTTAGTCCCCCCCCAGTCTTATTTAGTCCCCCCCCCAGTCTGATTTAGGTTCCCCCAGTCTGATTTAGTCCCCCAGTCTGATTTAGTTCCCCCAGTCTGATTTAGGTTCCCCCAGTCTGATTTAGTCCCCCCAGTCTGATTTAGTCCCCCAGTCTGATTTAGTTCCCCCAGTCTGATTTAGGTTCCCCAGTCTGATTTAGTTCCCCCAGTCTGATTTAGGTTCCCCCAGTCTGATTTAGTCCCCCAGTCTGATTTAGTCCCCCAGTCTGATTTAGTTCCCCCCAGTCTGATTTAGTCCCCCAGTCTGATTTAGTCCCCCAGCCTGATTTAGTTCCCCCAGTCCGATTTAGTCCCCCAGTCTGATTTAGTCCCCCAGTCTGATTTAGTCCCCCCAGTCTGATTTAGTCCCCCCCCAGTCTGATTTAGTCCCCCAGTCTGATTTAGGTCCCCCAGTCTGGTTTAGTCCCCCCCAGTCTGATTTAGTCCCCCCAGTCTGATTTAGTCCCCCAGTCTGATTTAGTTCCCCCCAGTCTGATTTAGTCCCCCAGTCTGATTTAGTTCCCCCAGTCTGATTTAGGTTCCCCCAGTCTGATTTAGTCCCCCCAGTCTGATTTAGTCCCCCAGTCTGATTTAGGTTCCCCCAGTCTGATTTAGTCCCCCCCCAGTCTGATTTAGTCCCCCCAGTCTGATTTAGTTCCCCCAGTCTGATTTAGGTTCCCCCAGTCTGATTTAGTTCCCCCAGTCTGATTTAGGTTCCCCCAGTCTGATTTAGTTCCCCCCCAGTTCCCCCAGTCTGATTTAGGTTCCCCAGTTCCCCCAGTCTGATTTAGGTTCCCCAGTTTTTAGTCCCCCAGTCTGATTTAGTTCCCCCAGTCTGATTTAGGTCCCCCCAGTCTGATTTAGTTCCCCCAGTCTGATTTAGTCCCCCCCAGTCTGAGCAGGATCCGGGACACGTTTTATTGACCCAGAATCGTTTTTAATTTAACACTTCTTTATTTATTTTTTATATAACCTTATTATTGAAGACTATACTACATATATTATTATTATTATTATTACTATACTACAGGAATCTTGTTTTGTTTACATCCAAGCCTCTTTGTTTGTTTTTAAACTGTAATGTGCTGCGTTACAATAAACAGACTGTTTGACATGACAGTGTTCCTGGAGTTAATACTGAATCAATAAACAGACTGAAATACCACAGATATGAGGAATACTGAATCAATAAACAGACTGAAATACCACAGATATGAGGAATACTGAATCAATAAACAGACTGAAACACCACAGATATGAGGAATACTGAATCAATAAACAGACTGAAATACCACAGATATGAGGAATACTGAATCAATAAACAGACTGAAATACCACAGATATGAGGAATAATGAGACTGAATACTGAATACAATAAAAACAGACTGTTTGACTGAATGACAGTGTTGAATCAATAAACAGACTGAAACACCACAGATATGAGGAATACTGAATAAACAGACTGAAATACCACAGATATGAGGAATAATATGAGGAATCAATAAACAGACTGAAATACCACAGATATGAGGAATACTGAATCAATAAACAGACTGAAATACCACAGATATGAGGAATACTGAATCAATAAACAGACTGAAATACGATATGAGGAATACTGAATCAATAAACAGACTGAAATTACCACAGATGATGAATGACTGAAATGATGAATCAATAAACAGACTGAAATACGAATACTCAATAAACGACTGAAATACTCACTGTGCCCTGTCACTGTGAAACACCACAGATATGAGTACTGATCAATAAACAGACTGAAATACAGTGTATATGAGGAATACTGAATCAATAAACAGACTGAAATACCACAGATATGAGGAATACTGAATCAATAAACAGACTGAAACACCACAGATATGAGGAATACTAATAATAAACAGTCTATAGGAATACTGTCAATAAACAGACTGAAATACCACAGATATGTACTGAATCAATAAACAGACTGAAATACCACAGATATGAGGAATACTGTCTATAGTGTAGTCTATGAAATACTACAGTCTATAGTGTAGTATATACTGTCTATAGTGTAGTACCACAGATATAGTACTGAATCAATAAACAGACTGAAATACCACAGATATGTACTGAATAATAAACAGTGAAATATGAGTACTGAATCAATAAACAGACTGAAATACCACAGATATGTACTGAATGTGAAACACCACAGATATAGTGTAGTCTATGAGTCTGAATCAATAAACAGTGAAATCTATGTACTATAGTGAAATACCTAAATAGATATGTCTATCAATAAACAGTATGAGGAATACTGTCAATAAACAGACTGAAATACCACAGATGTACTGAATCAATAAACAGACTGAAATACCACAGATATAGTACTGATAGTGAAATACCACAGATATGAGTACTGAATCAATAAACAGACTGAAATACCACAGATATGAGGAATACTGAATCAATAAACAGACTGAAATACCACAGAGATGAGGAATACTGAATCAATAAACAGACTGTTTGACATGACAGTGTTCCTGAAGTTAATACTGAATCACTGCTTCGTTACATTATTACCGACAGCGTGATGATGATGATGATGATGATCGGAGTCCGTCTGACCTCACTGTGCCCTGTCACTGTCCACAGGAGTCTATAGTGTATAGTGTAGTATATAGTCTATAGTGTAGTCTATAGTCTATAGTGTAGTATATAGTCTATAGTCTAGTCTATAGTCTATAGTGTAGTCTATGTCTATAGTGTAGTCTATAGTCTATAGTGTAGTCTATGTCTATAGTGTAGTCTATAGTGTAGTATATAGTCTATAGTGTAGTGTATAGTGTAGTCTATGTCTATAGTGTAGTCTATGGTCTGCAGTGTAGTCTATGTCTATAGTGTAGTCTATGTATATAGTGTAGTCTATGTCTATAGTGTAGTCTATAGTCTAGTCTATAGTGTAGTCTATGTCTATAGTATAGTCTATAGTGTAGTCTATGGTCTGCAGTGTAGTCTATGTCTATAGTGTAGTCTATGTCTATAGTGTAGTCTATATCTATAGTGTAGTCTATGTCTATAGTGTAGTATATAGTCTATAGTGTAGTGTATAGTGTAGTCTATGTCTATAGTGTAGTCTATAGTGTAGTCTATGTCTATAGTGTAGTCTATAGTGTAGTCTATGTCTATAGTGTAGTCTATGTCTATAGTGTAGTCTATGTCTATAGTGTAGTCTATGTCTATAGTGTAGTCTATGTCTATAGTGTAGTCTATGTCTATAGTGTAGTCTATAGTCTATAGTGTAGTCTGTCTATAGTGTAGTCTATAGTGTAGTCTATGTCTATAGTGTAGTCTATAGTGTAGTCTATAGTGTAGTTTATGTCTATAGTGTAGTCTATAGTCTATAGTGTAGTATATAAGTCTATAGTGTAGTCTATGTCTATAGTGTAGTCTATAGTGTAGTCTATAGTGTAGTCTATGTCTATAGTGTAGTCTATAGTCTATAGTGTAGTCTATAGTCTATAGTGTAGTCTATGTCTATAGTGTAGTCTATGTCTATGGTCTATAGTGTAGTCTATGTCTATAGTGTAGTCTATAGTCTATAGTGTAGTCTATGTCTATAGTGTAGTCTATAGTCTATAGTGTAGTCTATGTCTATAGTGTAGTCTATGTCTATAGTGTAGTCTATGTCTATAGTGTAGTCTATGTCTATAGTGTAGTCTATAGTCTATAGTGTAGTCTATAGTCTATAGTGTAGTCTATGTCTATAGTGTAGTCTGTGCCTTTTATATAACACAGTAAAATCACAATGAATGTCTGCTGGAGCTGTTGGGGAGCGTTGCTGGAGAGTTGCTGGAGCGGTTGGGGAGCGTTGCTGGAGAGTTGCTGGAGCGGTTGGGGAGCGTTGCTGGAGCGTTGCTGGAGCGTTGCTGGAGCGGTTGGGGAGCGTTGCTGGACAGTTGGGGAGCGTTGCTGGAGCGGTGGGGAGCGTTGCTGGACCGGTTGGGGAGCGTTGCTGGAGCGGTTGGGGAGCGTTGCTGGAGGGTTGGGGAGCGTTGCTGGAGCGGTTGGGGAGCGTTGTCAGAGCGTTGCTGGAGCGGTTGGGGAGCGTTGCTGGAGCGGTTGGGGAGCGTTGCTGGAGCGGTTGGGGAGCGTTGCTGGAGCGTTGCTGGAGCGGTTGGGGAGCGTTGCTGGAGAGTTGCTGGAGCGTTGCTGGAGCGTTGCTGGAGCGGTTGGGGAGCGTTGCTGGACCGGTTGGGGAGCGGTTGGGGAGCGGTTGCTGGAGCGTTGCTGGAGCGTTGCTGGAGCGGTTGCGGAGCGTTGCTGGACCGGTTGGGGAGCGTTGCTGGAGAGTTGCTGGAGCGGTTGGGGAGCGTTGCTGGAGCGGTTGGGGAGCGGTTGGGGAGCGTTGCTGGAGCGGTTGGGGAGCGTTGCTGGAGCGGTTGGGGAGCGGTTGGGGAGCGGTTGGGGAGCGTTGCTGGAGCGGTTGGGGAGCGGTTGGGGAGCGTTGCTGGAGCGGTTGGGGAGCGGTTGGGGAGCGTTGCTGGAGCGTTGCTGGAGCGGTTGGGGAGCGTTGCTGGAGCGGTTGGGGAGCGTTGCTGGAGCGGTTGGGGAGCGTTGCTGGAGCGGTTGGGGAGCGTTGCTGGAGCGGTTGGGGAGCGTTGCTGGAGCGGTTGGGGAGCGGTTGGGGAGCAGTAGATGCAGTAGAGGCGTAAACCGTTAGAGTCGCTGCTCCTTTAAATTCCGTGCCCCAGTTTCGCAGCATGGCTGTCGGGGAGCAAAGGGGGGGGGGATAATTGGAACTGCAAGGTGAATGTGAGGAGAATTGATGATAACGGGAGTAGCACCCCCCCAGCGTGTTCGTGAGATGGCTCCATCAGTAGATTGGGACATGCGCATTGCATCAGTACGGACACCTCAAAATACAGGAGTCCTCATCTGGCATCATCTATCTGTTATGTTGTTCTGTCTGTCTGCTGTTATGTCTGTCTGTCTGTTGTTCTGTCTGTTCTGTCTGTCTGCTGTTATGTCTGTTCTGTCTGTCATTCTGTCTGTTGTTCTGTCTGTCTGCTGTTATGTCGTTCTGTCTGTTCTGTCTGTCTGCTGTTATGTCGTTCTGTCTGTCTGCTGTTATGTCGTTCTGTCTGTTCTGTCATTCTGTCTGTCTGCTGTTATGTCGTTCTGTCTGCTGTTATGTCGTTCTGTCTGTCTGCTGTTATGTCGTTCTGTCTGTCTGCTGTTATGTCGTTCTGTCTGTTCTGTCATTCTGTCTGTCTGTTGTTCTGTCTGTCTGTTGTTATGTCTGTCTGCTGTTATGTTGTTATGTCTGTCTGTCTGCTGTTATGTCTGTGTTCTGTCTGTTCTGTCTGTCTGCTGTTATGTCTGTTTGTCGTTCTGTCTGTCTGTCTGTCTGTCTGTCTGTCTGTCTGTCTGTCTGTTGTTCTGTCTGTCTGTCTGTCTGTCTGTCTGTTGTTTTGTCGTTCTGTCTGTCTGTCATTTTTTCTGTCTGTGTCGTTCTCTGTCGTTCTTTCTGTCTGTCTGTCCGTCATATCAGACCTCTGTTGTGTATGACAACTAATATTGGCATATTTGAAAGCTATAAGATGATAACCAGAGGAGTTTTACATTATTCATATTATCACGGATTGATCTGAAACATGAAAAACGAACCATATGCTACTGGTCTGAGATAAACATGCCAATAAAGCTGATCTTTCTCTCATGGAGAAAATGGCAACATGATGCAGACATTGTTCTCCACTCCCCCTCTTTCTCCTTCTCTCTCTGTCCTCTCTCACTCCTGTAATTTTCCTCTCTATATCTTTTTAGCCCCCCTCTGTCGCTCTCTCTCACAGTTGCTCTCTCTGTCTCTGTCTCTCTCTCTCTGGTGGATTCAGTGATCAGAGAGACAGCGGGAGAGAGAGAGATGGAGTGACAGAGGCTGTATCTCTCACAGTATCAGCCCGTTTAGATTCACTGTGTCCTTTGGTTCCTGTCTGTCTGTCTGTCTGTCTTTCTCACTGTCTGACTGTCTCACTGTCTCTCATCCGCTCGCTGCAACCTGACGGCAACATCAGTCAAGCGCTGGGGGAATGCTTTATGCTTTATGCTTTATGCCTGGCACACTTTAGACACTCCCCAGTTAGCATATAACGTTCTGAGAACCATGTGTTTCTTAGAGATTGCTGAGAGCGTGGTCGTCCTTAAACAACATTCCCACAACTCTCCCCAGCTAGCATATAACGTTCTGAGAACCATATGTTTCTTAGAGATTGCTGAGAGCGTGGTCGTCCTTAAACAACATTCCCACAACTCTCCCCAGCTAGCATATAAAGTTCTGAGAACCATATGTTTTAATTGCTTGGCTTTTAAACTTTCTTGGGTTCTGACATTTTTAGAGATTGGAACTTGACAAAAAACATATTTATTTTCTTGAGAACCATGTGTTTCTTAGAGATTGCTGAACGTTTCCTAAACAACATTCCCAAACATCCCCAGCTACATTTAATTTCAAGAACCAATGTTTTTAGTGGTTGACTGGGAATGTTCTCAAACAACTTCCCACAACTTTTTCCCAGTCTTTTCTTTCTGAGAACCATATGTTTTCCCACAGGTTCTATTTACATTTATTGTGAAACAACATTCCTAACTCTCCCCAGCTATATGTACAACGTTCTGAGAACCATATGTTTCTTAGAGATTGCTGAGAGCGTGGTCGTATTACATATTCCCACAACTCTCCCCAGCTAGCATATAACGTTCTGAGAACCATATGTTTCTTAGAGATTGCTGAGAGCGTGGTCGTCCTTAAACAACATTCCCACAACTTTCTGGGAATGGGGCAGGATAATTGCTTGGCTTTTAAACTTTCTTGGGCACATTTATGGAACTTGACAAAAAACATATTTATTTTCTTGGTATTTCTTTACTTCAACAGAACGTTTCCTAAACGTTCAAACATAGTTACATTTAATTTCAATTTTGGTAATGTTTTAGTGGTTCGACATTGGGAATGTTCTCAAATAGCTCAGAGAAAGTTTTTCAGTCTTTTCTGCACGACGTTTTCCCACAGGTTCTATTTACATTTATTGTGAGAAAACACTACTATGTATATGTATATATATGTACATGTATATATATGTATATATATGTACATGTATATATATATTCAGACCCCTAAATGTTTTTTTCCTCATCAATCAAACACAATACCCCATAATGACATCACAATACCTCATAATGACATCACAATACCCCATAATGACATCACAATACCCCATAATGACATCACAATACCCCATAATGACAGGGCAAAAACATGCTTTTAGAAATGTTTGTAAATTTATTAAAAATAAAACACCGGCACTATCACATTTACATAAGTATTCAGACCTTTTACTCAGTACTTTGTTGTCACGCCGGCTCGGTAAAAAAGAAGAGGCAACGAACGGTTTATGCATTATCTAATATTTGTTTAACACTTTTTTGGTTACTACATTATTCCATATGTTATTTCATAGTTTCATGTCTTCACTATTATTCTACAATGTAGAAAATAGTACAAATAAATAAAAACCCTTGAATGAGAAGTAAAACTTTTAGATATAAATATTTTCTACAACAGCTTTCGGAAAGTATTCAGACCCCTTTGACTGTTTCCACATTTTGTTACGTTACAACCTTATTATAAAATGGATCCATTCAAATATTTTCCTCATCAATCCACACATAATGACAAAGTGAAAACAGGTTTAGGCATTTAAAAAAAAAAAAGTATTACAATTAAAAATATAAATACTTGAATTACATTAAATATTCAGACCCTTTGAGGCTTTTGAGATTGACTTCAGGTGCATCCTGTTTCTATTAATGATCTTTGAGATGTTTCTACAACTTGGGAGTCCACCTGTGGTAAATTCAATTGATTGGACATGGTATGGAAAGGCACCTATACACCTGTCTATATGAGGTCCCACAGTTGACAGGTGCATGTCAGAGCAGAAACCAAGCCATGAGGTTGAAGGATTTGTCCGTAGAACTGAGACAGGATTGTGTAGAGGCACAGATCTGGGGAAGGATACCAACACATTTCCACAGACTGGTTCACCTTCCAACAGGACAACGGTTCTAAGCACACAGCCAAGACAACAGAGGAGTGGCTTCAGGACAAGTCTCTGAATGTCCTTGAGTGGCCCAGCCAGAGCTGGCTTCGGGACAAGTCTATGAATGAGTGGCCCAGCTAGAGCCCGGACTTAAACTCGATAGAACATCGCTGTAGACCTGAAAATATCTGTGCAGCAACGCTCCCCATCCAACCTGACAGAGCTTGAGAGGATCTGCAGAGAAGAATGGGAGAAACTCCCCAGATACAGGTGTACCACGCTTGTAGCATCACATCCAAGAAGACTGGAGGCTGTAATCACTGACAAAGGTGCTTCAACAAAGTACTGAGGTAAATGTCTAAACCTGTTTTTGTCATTATGGGGTATTGTGTGGAGATTGATGTTTTTTAAATAAAACTGTAACGAAATATGGAGTCCAGGGGTCTGAATACTTTCTGAATGCACTAGTTTCAGTTTCCATTTTATTTTTAAACATGAAATATTTGATAGTTTTCAAGACTCTTGTTTAATACTTAGCAGCATGTCAAATATCTTGGGGACAAAAACAGTGGAAATCGAACAAATGCTTTAGAAAATAAAGACATTTTGAAAGCTGAAAGGGTTATTTTAGTCTTAATGGATGTGAAATAATAATAAAAGTCTCAAATTAATTTTTATTAAAAATCTAACTCTGAGAAACAAAATCCCCTCATACCCTTTGACTTATTCCACATTGTTACAGGACATGTTAGAATCACCTTCGGCAGTGATTACAGCCGTGAGTCTTTCTGGGTAAGTCTCTAAGAGTGATTACACACCTGGATTATACAATAGTTCACACATTCTTTTCAAAATTCTTCAAGCTCTGTCAATGTCTTCTTGGTAAACAACTCCAATGTATATTTACTATATCTACAGATGGACTAGCTACAGATGGACTAGCTACAGATGGACTAGCTACAGATGGACTACCTACTCTCTACAGATGGACTAGCTACAGATGGACTACCTACTCTCTACAGATGGACTAGCTACAGATGGACTACCTATTCTCTACAGATGGACTAGCTACAGATGGACTACCTACAGTGTATATTTGGCCTTGTGTTTTAGGTTATTCTCCTGCTGTACGGTGAATGTATCTGTGTCTGGTGGAAAGCAAACTGAACCAGGTTTTCCTCTAGGATTTTTACTTAGCGCCATTCCATGTATTTTTATCCTGAAAAACTCCCCTGTCCTAAATGATGACAAGCATACCCATAACAAGATGCAGCCATCACCATGCTTGAACATATGGAGAGTTGTACTCAGTAATGTGTTGTGTTTAGGGCAAATCCAATACAACACTTTGTATTCAGGACAAAAAGTGAGTTCCTTTGCCACATGTTTTGCAGTATTACTTTAGTGCCTTGTTGCAAACAGGAGGCATGTTTAGGAATATTTGTTATTCTTGGCTTCCTTCTATTCACCCTGTCATTTAGGTTAGTAATTGTGGAATACCTACAATGTTGTTGATCCACATGTTACACATCAATAACTAATTCTCCGTTTGTCACAAAATCATCAAACAAGATATGATTTATTCTAACAATGTCCAGCATACTTGGAACAACCTTTGTTTTCGACAAATTCCAGTTTCGGCTGATAGAAATACACGTCTATAAAACGGCTTGGTAGAAATAAACGTCTATAAAACGGCTTGGTAGAAATACACGTCTATAAAACGGCTTGGTAGAAATACACGTCTATAAAACGGCTTGGTAGAAATACACGTCTATAAAACGGCATAATATCTATAAAAACGGTAGAAATACATACATAATCTATAAAACGGCTATAAAACGGTAGAAATACACGTCTATAAAACGGCTTGGTAGAAATACACGTCTATAAAACGGCTTGGTAGAAATACACGTCTATAAAACGGCTTGGTAGAAATACACGTCTATAAAACGGCTTGGTAGAAATACACGTCTATAAAACGGCTTGGTAGAAATACACGTCTATAAAACGGCTTGGTAGAAATACACGTCTATAAAACGGCTTGGTAGAAATACATAATATCTATAAAACGGCTTGGTAGAAATACACGTCTATAAAACGGCTTGGTAGAAATACAGGTCTATAAAACGGCATTTAAAGTGATATGAAAATCAATAACATTTTCCCTTACTTTGACATCATCATGAAACTAGGATTTATTCTATAAATGTCTAGTATGTTATGCTTGTCTTTTGTAAGCCAATATTGGCTAACCAGGGGTGCGATAATGTGGATAGAAACCAGGAGCTTGTTAATGACAGTTTTGAAATACACGTCTATAAAACGGCATTTGAAGTGATATGAAAATCAATGAATCTTTCAGAATTGCTTGGTGAGTTACTGGTAGGTGGGATGGGAGACACTGTCAGCTGGCGATCTACCTGTTGGGAGACAATTTCCTTCCCTTCATCTGAACATTGGTGTATGCACCAATTTGTCAGCGCTCTGGATAAGAGCATAACAGAGAACATAATATTTGAATGTAACATTATTGTCAGCCAATATTACATAACAGAGACATTTAAGTCATTTCAGTACATTATTATTTGCGAATATGAATAATGTTAAACCAGATCTCAAAGACGACCAGAACCCGTTGCAGAGAACTTCAACCACTGCATTCAGTACATTATATAAAATACTACATAATAGGCATGAAGTGGTTGACTATAAAGTGTGTCATTCTCTGTCAGTTGTTTTTGAGGAGATTAAAGGACGCCCTCTAGTGGAATTGGATGGAATTATTTATGGTATTTTACATACGGTCCATTCGGAAAGGACCCTTTGACTTTTTCCACATTTTGTTACGTTACAACCTTATTATAAAATGGATTACGATTTGTATCCCCTCAATCTACATACAGTGGTTGCCAAAGCAAAAACTGTTTTTTAGAAATGTTGACAAATGTACACACAAAAAAAGAAATGGGGAGTGTTGCTGCACAGGTATTTTCTGGTCTCTTCAGAGATGTTAGATCGGGTTCAAGTCTGGGCTGTGGCTGGGTCACTCAAGGACATTCAGAGACTTGTCCCAAAGGCACTCCTACGTTGTCTTGGCTGTGTGTTTAGGGTCGTTTTCCTGCTGGAAGGTAAACCTTTGCCCCAGTTTGAGGTCCTGGAGCAGGTTTTCATCAAGGATCTCTCTGCACTTTGCTCCGTTCATCTTTCCCTCGATCCTGACTAGTCTCCCAGTCCATGAACAACATCCCCACAGCATGATGCTGCCGCCACCATGCTTCACTAGTCTCCCAGTCCCTGCCGCTGAAAAACATCCCCACAGCATGATGCTGCCCCACCATGCTTCACTAGTCTCCCAGTCCCTGCCGCTGAACAACATCCCCACAGCATGATGCTGCCACCACCATGCTTCACTAGTCTCCCAGTCTCTGCCGCTGAACAACATCCCCACAGCATGACGCTGCCGCCACCATGCTTCACTAGTCTCCCAGTCTCTGCCGCTGAACAACATCCCCACAGCATGACGCTGCCGCCACCATGCTTCACTAGTCTCCCAGTCTCTGCCGCTGAACAACATCCCCACAGCATGACGCTGCCGCCACCATGCTTCACTAGTCTCCCAGTCCCTGCCGCTGAACAACATCCCCACAGCAAGTTGCTGCCACCACCATGCTTCACTAGTCTCCCAGTCCATGAACAACATCCCCACAGCATGATGCTGCCGCCACCATGCTTCACTAGTCTCCCAGTCCCTGCCGCTGAACAACATCCCCACAGCAAGTTGCTGCCACCACCATGCTTCACTAGTCTCCCAGTCCCTGAACAACATCCCCACAGCATGATGCTGCCACCACCACCATGCTTCACCATAGGCATTGAAGGACGGCAGATAACCTGGTGGTTAGGAGTGTTGGGCCAGTAACCAAACGTTTGCTGGATTGAATCCACGAGGTGACAATCTGTTTTTCTGCCCCCTGAGCAAGGCAGTTAAACCCACTGTTCCCCGGGCGCCAAAGACGTGGGTTGAGGCAGCCCCGTAGACAGTAGTTCCTTGTATTAGTAGACATCATCTAGGTCCTGGTAGTAGTAGACATCTTCTAGGTCCTGGTAGTAGTAGACATCTTCTAGGTCCTGGTAGTAGTAGACATCTTCTAGGTCCTGCTAGTAGTAGACATCTTCTAGGTCCTGCTAGTAGTAGACATCATCTAGGTCCTGATAGTAGTAGACATCTTCTAGGTCTGGTAGGTCATCTTCTAGGTCCTGGTAGTAGTAGACATCAGGTCTGGTAGGTAGACATCTGGTAGACATCTTCTAGTAGAAGACATCTTCTAGGTCCTGGTAGTAGAAGACATCTTCTAGGTCCTGGTAGTAGTAGACATCTTCTAGGTCCTGGTAGTAGTAGACATCTTCTAGGTCCTGGTAGTAGTAGACATCTTCTAGGTCCTGGTAGTAGTAGACATCTTCTAGGTCCTGGTAGTAGTAGACATCTTCTAGGTCCTGGTAGTAGTAGACATCTTCTAGGTCCTGGTAGTAGTAGACATCTTCTAGGTCCTGGTAGTAGTAGACATCTTCTAGGTCCTGGTAGTAGTAGACATCTTCTAGGTCCTGGTAGTAGTAGACATCTTCTAGGTCCTGGTAGTAGTAGACATCTTCTAGGTCCTGGTAGTAGACATCTTCTAGAGTATCTTCTAGGTCCTGGTAGTAGTAGACATCTTCTAGGTCCTGGTAGTAGTAGACATCTTCTAGGTCCTGGTAGTAGTAGACATCTTCTAGGTCCTGGTAGTAGTAGACATCTTCTAGGTCCTGGTAGTAGTAGACATCTTCTAGGTCCTGGTAGTAGTAGACATCTTCTAGGTCCTGGTAGTAGTAGACATCTTCTAGGTCCTGGTAGTAGTAGACATCTTCTAGGTCCTGGTAGTAGTAGACATCTTCTAGGTCCTGGTAGTAGTAGACATCTTCTAGGTCCTGGTAGCAGTAGACATCTTCTAGGTCCTGGTAGTAGACGTCGCGTTTCTCCGTTTTATTGAACATATTTTGGGGTGAATCGGTGGAATGAAACCAAAAACGACACGGTTTAATTTGACGCTTTATTTTAACAGATCAAACTCAAATCATTTTGAGGGTAATTTTATTAAATGAGAAGGGAAATAATAACTCATGTAGTCAGAACAGGTGTGTTGGTTTAGCTTTTAGCCGCTACGCTAGTCTCTTCTAGACCAGCAGGTGTGTTGGTTTAGCTTTTAGCCGCTACGCTAGTCTCTTCTAGACCAGCAGGTGTGTTGGTTTAGCTTTTAGCCGCTACGCTCTTCTAGACTACGCTAGTCTCTTCTAGACCAGCAGGTGTGTTGGTTTAGCTTTTAGCCGCTACGCTAGTCTCTTCTAGACCAGCAGGTGTGTTGGTTTAGCTTTTAGCCGCTACGCTAGTCTCTTCTCTTTGGAAGACCTGCACACGGTACAGGCAGTCAGAACAGGTGTGTGTGTGTGTGTGTGTGTGTGTGTGTGTGTGTGTGTGTGTGTGTGTGTAGACAAGAAGCAGGACATTAAGTTGGTTGATGTCAGCCCAGGTGTAACTGCGTATCTAGACCAGCAGGTGTGTATATAAAGACTGTGTGTGTGTGTGTGTGTGTGTGTGTGTGTGTGTGTGTGTGTGTGTAGACAGGAAGCAGGACATTAAGTTGGTTGATGTCAGCCCAGGTGTAACTGCGTATCTAGACCAGCAGGTGTGTATATAAAGGCTGTGTGTGTGTGTGTGTGTGTGTGTGGGCGTGTAGACAGGAAGCAGGACGTTAAGTTGGTTTGATGTCAGCCCAGGTGTAACTGCCTATCTAGACCGGCAGGTGTGTTTTCAGAAGGCTTTGAACAGCTGGTTGGGCAGGTACCCCAGATGCAGGAAGGAGGTCTGAGCTTCTCTCTCCAGATTGGCCAGCTCCTGAACTGTAGGAGCCAACGCAGCCACATGACCACTAAAGTTACCACCTGGAGAGAGAGACAGAGAGATGTAAATGAACCAAGCTATAAATTATATTATATTATAAACACACACACACAAAAGAATGTGGACAACTTAGTGAATTCTATTTCAGCCACACCCGTTGCTGAGAAGGTGTATACAAATCGAGCACACAGCCATGCAATCTCCATAGACAAACACCGGCAGTGTTGTGAAGTGGAAATGTCTAGGAGCAACAACGGCCCACGCCGTAAAGTGGGTTTCCGTGGCCGAGCAGCGACACGCAAGCCTTAGATCACCATGCGCCCGTGCCAAGCGTTGGCTGGTGTGGGGTAAAGCTCTGGAGCAGAGGAAACCTGTTCTCTGGAGGGGATGAATCACGCTTCACCATCTGGCAGCTTTAGTGTGTATAAAACGCCAGTAGCGATCCCGTCTAACACACACCTGCTGCTGCTCTACGCTTGCCGTAGGTCACCTTGCCGTCAAAGTCGTCCACAGGAACCTTGATGTCCGGTTCACACTGGGTGATGGTACATTTTAAATGTTCCTCTACATCGGACAGCAGCTGAGGAACGGAGAGAGAGAGAGAGAGGGAGGGGTCACACTGGGTGATGGTACATTTTAAATGTTCCTCTACATCGGACAGGAGCTGAGGAACGGAGAGAGAGAGAGAGGGGGGGGTCACACTGGGTGATGGTACATTTTAAATGTTCCTCTACATCGGACAGCAGCTGAGGAACGGAGAGAGAGAGGGAGGGGGTCGGGGTAGAGCGAGGGAGGGGGTCGGGGTAGAGCGAGGGAGGGGGTCGGGGTAGAGCGAGGGAGAGAGAGTGGAAGGAGGGAGTATGAAGAGCAGAGGAACAGAGGTAGTATTGGTTTCCTCACCTCCTTCTCATTGTACCAGATGGTACATCCCCCCTCCTCCTTCAGCCTGGTGTTGTGACACCCTCTGCCCCGGTTAGCACACGTATGATACCACACCTACAGACAGAATGAGTTAGCGACCTGTGGACCTGAGACCACAGAATTACATATTCTGACTGATGGCCTTACCTTCTCCTTCTCCATGGCAACGAGAGAGATGGCCAACCCCATCCTAAAAGATGAAGAGAAACTTGACTTTTTCTAGATGTGGTTTTCCCAGACAGATGAAACCGAGTTTAGAACTAAAAAGCATCGTCAACACAGATTCAGACTAGATATTACTGACCTCTCTGTTCTCTCTCCCCACCAGACTAGATATTACTGACCTCTCTGTTCTCTCTCCCCACCAGACTAGATATTACTGACCTCTCTGTTCTCTCTCCCCACCAGACTAGATATTACTGACCTCTCTGTTCTCTCTCCCCACCAGACTAGATATTACTGACCTCTCTGTTCTCTCTCCCCACCAGACTAGATATTACTGACCTCTGTTCTCTCTCCACCAGACTAGATATTACTGACCTCTCTGTTCTCTCTCTCCACCAGACTAGATATTACTGACCTCTCTGTTCTCTCTCTCCCACCAGACTAGATATTACTGACCTCTCTGTTCTCTCTCTCCACCAGACTAGATATTACTGACCTCTCTGTTCTCTCTCTCCACCAGACTAGATATTACTGACCTCTCTGTTCTCTCTCTCCCACCAGACTAGATATTACTGACCTCTCTGTTCTCTCTCTCCCACCAGACTAGATATTACTGACCTCTCTGTTCTCTCTCTCCCCACCAGACTAGATATTACTGACCTCTCTGTTCTCTCTCTCCCACCAGACTAGATATTACTGACCTCTCTGTTCTCTCTCTCCACCAGACTAGATATTACTGACCTCTCTGTTCTCTCTCTCCACCAGACTAGATATTACTGACCTCTCTGTTCTCTCTCTCCCCACCAGACTAGATATTACTGTCCTCTCTGTTCTCTCTCTCCACCAGACTAGATATTACTGACCTCTCTGTTCTCTCTCTCCACCAGACTAGATATTACTGACCTCTCTGTTCTCTCTCCCCACCAGACTAGATATTACTGTCCTCTCTGTTCTCTCTCTCCACCAGACTAGATATTACTGACCTCTCTGTTCTCTCTCCCACCAGACTAGATATTACTGTCCTCTCTGTTCTCTCTCTCTCCACCAGACTAGATATTACTGACCTCTCTGTTCTCTCTCTCCCCACCAGACTAGATATTACTGACCTCTCTGTTCTCTCTCTCCACCAGACTAGATATTACTGACCTCTCTGTTCTCTCTCTCCACCAGACTAGATATTACTGACCTCTCTGTTCTCTCTCTCCCACCAGACTAGATATTACTGTCCTCTCTGTTCTCTCTCCCACCAGACTAGATATTACTGACCTCTCTGTTCTCTCTCTCCACCAGACTAGATATTACTGACCTCTCTGTTCTCTCTCTCCCCACCAGACTAGATATTACTGACCTCTCTGTTCTCTCTCTCCACCAGACTAGATATTACTGACCTCTCTGTTCTCTCTCTCTCTCCACCAGACTAGATATTACTGACCTCTCTGTTCTCTCTCCCCACCAGACTAGATATTACTGACCTCTCTGTTCTCTCTCTCCACCAGACTAGATATTACTGACCTCTCTGTTCTCTCTCTCCCCACCAGACTAGATATTACTGACCTCTCTGTTCTCTCTCCCACCAGACTAGATATTACTGACCTCTCTGTTCTCTCTCTCCACCAGACTAGATATTACTGACCTCTCTGTTCTCTCTCTCCACCAGACTAGATATTACTGACCTCTCTGTTCTCTCTCCCCACCAGACTAGATATTACTGACCTCTCTGTTCTCTCTCTCCACCAGACTAGATATTACTGACCTCTCTGTTCTCTCTCTCCACCAGACTAGATATTACTGTCCTCTGTTCTCTCTCTCCACCAGACTAGATATTACTGACCTCTCTGTTCTCTCTCCCCACCAGACTAGATATTACTGACCTCTCTGTTCTGACTAGATATTACTGACCTCTCTCCCCACCAGACTAGATATTACTGACCTCTCTGTTCTCTCTCTCTCCACCAGACTAGATATTACTGACCTCTCTGTTCTCTCTCTCTCCACCAGACTAGATATTACTGACCTCTCTGTTCTCTCTCTCCACCAGACTAGATATTACTGACCTCTCTGTTCTCTCTCTCCACCAGACTAGATATTACTGACCTCTCTGTTCTCTCTCTCTCCACCAGACTAGATATTACTGACCTCTCTGTTCTCTCTCTCCCCACCAGACTAGATATTACTGACCTCTGTTCTCTCTCTCTCCACCAGACTAGATATTACTGACCTCTCTGTTCTCTCTCTCCACCAGACTAGATATTACTGACCTCTCTGTTCTCTCTCTCCACCAGACTAGATATTACTGACCTCTCTGTTCTCTCTCCACCAGACTAGATATTACTGACCTCTCTGTTCTCTCTCTCTCCACCAGACTAGATATTACTGACTGACCTCTCTGTTCTCTCTCCCACCAGACTAGATATTACTGACCTCTCTGCTCTCCCCACCAGACTAGATATTACTGACCTCTCTGTTCTCTCTCTCCACCAGACTAGATATTACTGACCTCTCTGTTCTCTCCACCAGACTAGATATTACTGACCTCTCTGTTCTCTCTCTCTCCACCAGACTAGATATTACTGACCTCTCTGCTCTCCCCACCAGACTAGATATTACTGACCTCTGACCCCACCAGACTAGATATTACTGACCTCTCTGCTCTCCCCACTCTGCCGATGCGATGCACATAGTTTTGCTTCTCGTCTGGCAGAGTCACGTTGATCACTGGAACACATTGATCAGGGTCAAAATGGATTAAAAAGCAACAGGACGACTTGGACCTGAAAAGGAGGTTCTATCTGTGTCTGTGTTAATCTCATGGTCTGTGTTGTGTTTGTGTTAATCTCATGGTCTGTGTTGTGTTTGTGTTAATCTCATGGTCTGTGTTGTGTTTGTGTTAATCTCATGGTCTGTGTTGTGTTTGTGTTAATCTCATGGTCTGTGTGTTAGTTAATCTCATGGTCTGTGTGTTAGTTAATCTCATGGTCTGTGTGTTAGTTAATCTCATGGTCTGTGTGTTAGTTAATCTCATGGTCTGTGTGTTAGTTAATCTCATGGTCTGTGTGTTAGTTAATCTCATGGTCTGTGTGTTAGTTAATCTCATGGTCTGTGTGTTAGTTAATCTCATGGTCTGTGTGTTAGTTAATCTCATGGTCTGTGTGTTAGTTAATCTCATGGTCTGTGTGTTAGTTAATCTCATGGTCTGTGTGTTAGTTAATCTCATGGTCTGTGTGTTAGTTAATCTCATGGTCTGTGTGTTAGTTAATCTCATGGTCTGTGTGTTAATCTCACCGTAGGGGACTCCGTGGATGTCGATGCCCCTGGCCGCCACGTCTGTACAGATCAAGAACTTCACTTCCTGTTTCTGTAAGGAGATACAGGAAGTCAAAGTGAGGTCACATCCCACCAGTGGCTAAGTGAGGTCACGTCCCGCCAGTGGCTAAGTGAGGTCACATCCCACCAGTGGCTAAGTGAGGTCACATCCCGTCAGTGGCTAAGTGAGGTCACGTCCCGCCAGTGGCTAAGATCACGTCACGTCCCACCAGTGGCTAAGTGAGGTCACGTCCCACCAGTGGCTAAGTGAGGTCACGTCCCACCAGTGGCTAAGTGAGGTCACATCCCACCAGTGGCTAAGTGAGGTCACGTCCCGCCAGTGGCTAAGTGAGGTCACGTCCCGCCAGTGGCTAAGTGAGGTCACGTCCCGCCAGTGGCTAAGTGAGGTCACGTCCCGCCAGTGGCTAAGTGAGGTCACGTCCCGCCAGTGGCTAAGTGAGGTCACGTCCCGCCAGTGGCTAAGTGAGGTCACATCCCGCCAGTGGCTAAGTGAGGTCACGTCCCGCCAGTGGCTAAGTGAGGTCACGTCCCGCCAGTGGCTAAGTGAGGTCACGTCCCGCCAGTGGCTAAGTGAGGTCACATCCCGCCAGTGGCTAAGTGAGGTCACGTCCCGCCAGTGGCTAAGTGAGGTCACATCCCGCCAGTGGCTAAGTGAGGTCACATCCCACCAGTGGCTAAGTGAGGTCACATCCCGCCAGTGGCTAAGTGAGGTCACATCCCACCAGTGGCTAAGTGAGGTCACATCCCACCAGTGGCTAAGTGAGGTCACGTCCCGCCAGTGGCTAAGTGAGGTCACATCCCGCCAGTGGCTAAGTGAGGTCACATCCCGCCAGTGGCTAAGTGAGGTCACATCCCGCCAGTGGCTAAGTGAGGTCACATCCCACCAGTGGCTAAGTGAGGTCACATCCCGCCAGTGGCTAAGTGAGGTCACATCCCGTCAGTGGCTAAGTGAGGTCACATCCCACCAGTGGCTAAGTGAGGTCACATCCCACCAGTGGCTAAGTGAGGTCACATCCCGCCAGTGGCTAAGTGAGGTCACATCCCGCCAGTGGCTAAGTGAGGTCACATCCCACCAGTGGCTAAGTGAGGTCACATCCCACCAGTGGCTAAGTGAGGTCACATCCCACCAGTGGCTAAGTGAGGTCACATCCCACCAGTGGCTAAGTGAGGTCACATCCCACCAGTGGCTAAGTGAGGTCACATCCCACCAGTGGCTAAGTGAGGTCACATCCCGCCAGTGGCTAAGTGAGGTCACATCCCACCAGTGGCTAAGTGAGGTCACATCCCGCCAGTGGCTAAGTGAGGTCACGTCCCGCCAGTGGCTAAGTGAGGTCACGTCCCGCCAGTGGCTAAGTGAGGTCACGTCCCGCCAGTGGCTAAGTGAGGTCACATGGCTAAGTGAGGTCACGCCAGTGGCTAAGTGAGGTCACATCCCGCCAGTGGCTAAGTGAGGTCACGTCCCGCCAGTGGCTAAGTGAGGTCACATCCCGCCAGTGGCTAAGTGAGGTCACATCCCGCCAGTGGCTAAGTGAGGTCACATCCCGCCAGTGGCTAAGTGAGGTCACATCCCACCAGTGGCTAAGTGAGGTCACATCCCGCCAGTGGCTAAGTGAGGTCACAGTGGCATGAGGTCACATCCCGCCAGTGGCTAAGTGAGGTCACATCCCGTCAGTGGCTAAGTGAGGTCACATCCCGCCAGTGGCTAAGTGAGGTCACATCCCGCCAGTGGCTAAGTGAGGTCACATCCCGCCAGTGGCTAAGTGAGGTCACATCCCGTCAGTGGCTAAGTGAGGTCACATCCCGCCAGTGGCTAAGTGAGGTCACATCCCGCCAGTGGCTAAGTGAGGTCACATCCCGCCAGTGGCTAAGTGAGGTCACATCCCGCCAGTGGCTAAGTGAGGTCACATCCCGCCAGTGGCTAAGTGAGATCACATCCCATCAGTGGCTAAGTGAGGTCACGTCCCCACCAGTGGCTAAGTGAGGTCACATCCCGCCAGTGGCTAAGTGAGGTCACAGTGGCTAAGTCCCGCCAGCGGCTATCCCAGTGAGGTCACATCCCGCCAGTGGCTAAGTGAGGTCACATCCCGCCAGTGGCTAAGTGAGGTCACATCCCGCCAGTGGCTAAGTGAGGTCACATCCCACCAGTGGCTAAGTGAGGTCACGTCCCGCCAGTGGCTAAGTGAGGTCACATCCCGCCAGCGGCTAAGTGAGGTCACATCCCGCCAGTGGCTAAGTGAGGTCACATCCCGCCAGCGGCTAAGTGAGGTCACATCCCGCCAGTGGCTAAGTGAGGTCACATCCCGCCAGTGGCTAAGTGAGGTCACATCCCGTCAGTGGCTAAGTGAGGTCATATCCCACCAGTGGCTAAGTGAGATCACATCCCGTCAGTGGCTAAGTGAGGTCATATCCCACCAGTGGCTAAGTGAGGTCATATCCCACCAGTGGCTAAGTGAGGTCACATCCCGTCAGTGGCTAAGTGAGGTCATATCCCACCAGTGGCTAAGTGAGATCACATCCCGTCAGTGGCTAAGTGAGGTCATATCCCACCAGTGGCTAAGTGAGGTCACATCCCACCAGTGGCTAAGTGAGGACACGTCCCGCCAGTGGCTAAGTGAGATCACATCCCGTCAGTGGCTAAGTGAGGTCATATCCCACCAGTGGCTAAGTGAGGTCACATCCCACCAGTGGCTAAGTGAGGTCACATCCCGTCAGTGGCTAAGTGAGGTCATATCCCACCAGTGGCTAAGTGAGATCACATCCCGTCAGTGGCTAAGTGAGGTCATATCCCACCAGTGGCTAAGTGAGGTCACATCCACCAGTGGCTAAGTGAGGACACGTCCCGCCAGTGGCTAAGTGAGGTCACATCCCACCAGTGGCTAAGTGAGGTCACATCCCACCAGTGGCTAAGTGAGGTCACATCCCACCAGTGGCTAAGTGAGGTCATATCCCGTCAGTGGCTAAGTGAGGTCACATCCCACCAGTGGCTAAGTGAGGTCATTTCCCGTCAGTGGCTAAGTGAGGTCACATCCCGCCAGTGGCTAAGTGAGATCACATCCCACCAGTGGCTAAGTGAGGTCACATCCCACCAGTGGCTAAGTGAGGTCACATCCCGCCAGTGGCTAAGTGAGGTCACATCCCGTCAGTGGCTAAGTGAGGTCACATCCCGCCAGTGGCTAAGTGAGGTCACATCCCACCAGTGGCTAAGTGAGGTCACATCCCGCCAGTGGCTAAGTGAGGTCACATCCCATCAGTGGCTAAGTGAGGTCACATCCCACCAGTGGCTAAGTGAGGTCACATCCCGCCAGTGGCTAAGTGAGGTCACATCCCGTCAGTGGCTAAGTGAGATCACATCCCATCAGTGGCTAAGTGAGGTCACATCCCACCAGTGGCTAAGTGAGGTCACATCCCATCAGTGGCTAAGTGACGCTGCTGACCTTGAATCGGTCCAGATTGGTCTTGCGTTCGTTGGGCTTCCGGTCACCATGGAGACAGACACAGGAAAGCTGGTGGCCTTTTTTATCTGGACCTAATGGAGGGAGGGGACAGGGTAAAACACACCTCCTTGTAGTTTATCTGGACCTAATGGAAGGAGGAGACAGGGTAAAACACACCTCCTTGTAGTTTTTTATCTGGACCTAATGGAGGGAGGGGACAGGGTAAAACACACCTCCTTGTAGTTTTTTATCTGGACCTAATGGAGGGAGGGGACAGGGTAAAACACACCTCCTTGTAGTTTTTTATCTGGACCTAATGGAGGGAGGGGACAGGGTAAAACACACCTCCCTGTAGTTTTTTATCTGGACCTAATGGAGGGAGGGGACAGGGTAAAACACACCTCCTTGTAGTTCCATGTAGTAGTATTTATATAGTACAGTATTCTAACTCACCTCCTCCCTGTAGTTCCATGTAGTAGTATTTATGTAGTACAGTAGTAATATTCTAACTCACCTCCTCCCTGTACGATGAAGTACTGCTCCATGTTGTAGTAGTATTTATGTAGTATAGTAGTAGTATTCTAACTCACCTCCTCCCTGTACGATGAAGTACTGCTCCATGTTGTAGTAGTATTTATGTAGTACAGTAGTAGTATTCTAACTCACCTCCTCCCTGTACGATGAAGTACTGCTCCATGTTGTAGTAGTATTTATGTAGTATAGTAGTAGTATTCTAACTCACCTCCTCCCTGTACGATGAAGTACTGCTCCATGTTGTAGTAGTATTTATGTAGTATAGTAGTAGTATTCTAACTCGCCTCCTCCCTGTACGATGAAGTACTGCTCCATGTTGTAGTAGTATTTATGTAGTATAGTAGTAGTATTCTAACTCGCCTCCTCCCTGTACGATCAAGTCCTGCTCCATGTTGTAGTAGTATTTATGTAGTACAGTAGTAGTATTCTAACTCACCTCCTCCCTGTACGATGAAGTACTGCTCCATGTTGTAGTAGTATTTATGTAGTATAGTAGTAGTATTCTAACTCGCCTCCTCCCTGTACGATGAAGTACTGCTCCATGTTGTAGTAGTATTTATGTAGTATAGTAGTAGTATTCTAACTCACCTCCTCCCTGTACGATGAAGTACTGCTCCATGTTGTAGTAGTATTTATGTAGTATAGTAGTAGTATTCTAACTCACCTCCTCCCTGTACGATCAAGTCCTGCTCCATGTTGTAGTAGTATTTATGTAGTACAGTAGTAGTAGTATTCTAACTCACCTCCTCCCTGTACGATGAAGTACTGCTCCATGTTGTAGTAGTATTTATGTAGTATAGTAGTAGTATTCTAACTCACCTCCTCCCTGTACTATGAAGTACTGCTCCATGTTGTAGTAGTATTTATGTAGTACAGTAGTAGTATTCTAACTCACCTCCTCCCTGTACTATGAAGTACTGCTCCATGTTGTAGTAGTATTTATGTAGTATAGTAGTAGTATTCTAACTCACCTCCTCCCTGTACTATGAAGTACTGCTCCATGTTGTAGTAGTATTTATGTAGTATAGTAGTAGTATTCTAACTCACCTCCTCCCTGTACGATGAAGTACTGCTCCATGTTGTAGTAGTATTTATGTAGTACAGTAGTAGTATTCTAACTCACCTCCTCCCTGTACTATGAAGTACTGCTCCATGTTGTAGTAGTATTTATGTAGTACAGTAGTAGTATTCTAACTCACCTCCTCCCTGTACTATGAAGTCCTGCTCCATGTTGTAGTAGTATTTATGTAGTACAGTAGTAGTATTCTGACTCACCTCCTCCCTGTACTATGAAGTACTGCTCCATGTTGTAGTAGTATTTATGTAGTACAGTAGTAGTATTCTAACTCACCTCCTCCCTGTACTATGAAGTACTGCTCCATGTTGTAGTAGTATTTATGTAGTACAGTAGTAGTATTCTAACTCACCTCCTCCCTGTACTATGAAGTACTGCTCCATGTTGTCACAGTCGATCTTGGTCCGACAGAAGATGATGGCCTGGTCCATGTTGTAGTAGTATTTATGTAGTACAGTAGTAGTATTCTAACTCACCTCCTCCCTGTACTATGAAGTACTGCTCCATGTTGTCACAGTCGATCTTGGTCCGACAGAAGATGATGGCCTGGTCCATGTTGTAGTAGTATTTATGTAGTACAGTAGTAGTATTCTGACTCACCTCCTCCCTGTACTATGAAGTACTGCTCCATGTTGTCACAGTCGATCTTGGTCCGACAGAAGATGATGGCCTGGTCCATGTTGTAGTAGTATTTATGTAGTATAGTAGTAGTATTCTAACTCACCTCCTCCCTGTACTATGAAGTACTGCTCCATGTTATAGTAGTAGTATTCTAACTCACCTCCTCCCTGTACTATGAAGTACTGCTCCATGTTGTAGTAGTATTTATGTAGTATAGTAGTAGTATTCTAACTCACCTCCTCCCTGTACTATGAAGTACTGCTCCATGTTGTAGTATTTATGTAGTAGTATTCTAACTCACCTCCTCCCTGTACTATGAAGTACTGCTCCATGTTGTCACAGTCGATCTTGGTCCGACAGAAGATGATGGCCTGGTCCATGTTGTAGTATTTATGTAGTATAGTAGTAGTATTCTGACTCACCTCCTCCCTGTACTATGAAGTACTGCTCCATGTTATAGTAGTAGTATTCTAACTCACCTCCTCCCTGTACTATGAAGTACTGCTCCATGTTATAGTAGTAGTATTCTAACTCACCTCCTCCCTGTACTATGAAGTACTGCTCCATGTTGTCACAGTCGATCTTGGTCCGACAGAAGATGATGGCCTGGTCCATGTTGTAGTAGTATTTATGTAGTATAGTAGTAGTATTCTAACTCACCTCCTCCCTGTACTATGAAGTACTGCTCCATGTTATAGTAGTAGTATTCTAACTCACCTCCTCCCTGTACTATGAAGTACTGCTCCATGTTGTAGTAGTATTTATGTAGTACAGTAGTAGTATTCTAACTCACCTCCTCCCTGTACTATGAAGTACTGCTCCATGTTGTCACAGTCGATCTTGGTCCGACAGAAGATGATGGCCTGGTCCATGTTGTAGTAGTATTTATGTAGTATTCTAACTCACCTCCTCCCTGTACTATGAAGTACTGCTCCATGTTGTCACAGTCGATCTTGGTCCGACAGAAGATGATGGCCTGGTCCATGTTGTAGTAGTATTTATGTAGTATTCTAACTCACCTCCTCCCTGTACTATGAAGTACTGCTCCATGTTGTCACAGTCGATCTTGGTCCGACAGAAGATGATGGCCTGGTCCATGTTGTAGTAGTATTTATGTAGTACAGTAGTAGTATTCTGACTCACCTCCTCCCTGTACTATGAAGTACTGCTCCATGTTGTCACAGTCGATCTTGGTCCGACAGAAGATGATGGCCTGGTCCATGTTGTAGTAGTATTTATGTAGTACAGTAGTAGTATTCTAACTCACCTCCTCCCTGTACTATGAAGTACTGCTCCATGTTGTCACAGTCGATCTTGGTCCGACAGAAGATGATGGCCTGGTCCATGTTGTAGTAGTATTTATGTAGTACAGTAGTAGTATTCTGACTCACCTCCTCCCTGTACTATGAAGTACTGCTCCATGTTGTCACAGTCGATCTTGGTCCGACAGAAGATGATGGCCTGGTCCATGTTGTAGTAGTATTTATGTAGTACAGTAGTAGTATTCTAACTCACCTCCTCCCTGTACTATGAAGTACTGCTCCATGTTGTCACAGTCGATCTTGGTCCATGTTGTAGTAGTATTCATGTAGTACAGTAGTAGTATTCTAACTCACCTCCTCCCTGTACTATGAAGTACTGCTCCATGTTGTCACAGTCGATCTTGGTCCGACAGAAGATGATGGCCTGGTCCATGTTGTGTTCCCTGATGGCTCTGATGGTGTACTCCCCCTTCAGGATCTTGATGGCCTCAGACCACATCTCTACACACACACACACACACACACACACACTTAGATGTTAAAGTAATCCCACACAGAGAGATATGTGATTGCATAGGTTTTAGTCAAATATTATATCGGTTTGGGCTTCTTGTGGTCAATTTGAAGTCTACTAATTATGACAGTGCAGTCCCCCGACACATCCACTCAGGCTGATTCGAGGTGATCCCTGCCCTATATAGTGCACTACTTTAACCAGGGCCCCTATATAGTGCACTACTTTAACCAGGGCCCCTATATAGTGCACTACTTTAACCAGGGCCCTATATAGTGCACTACTTTAACCAGGGCCCCTATATAGTGCACTACTTTAACCAGGGCCCCTATATAGTGCACTACTTTAACCAGGGCCCCTATATAGTGCACTACTTTAACCAGGGCCCCTATATAGTGCACTACTTTAACCAGGGCCCCTATATAGTGCACTACTTTAACCAGGGCCCCTATATAGTGCACTACTTTAACCAGGGCCCCTATATAGTGCACTACTTTAACCAGGGCCCCTATATAGTGCACTACTTTAACCAGGGCCCCTATATAGTGCACTACTTTAACCAGGGCCCCTATATAGTGCACTACCTTCACCAGGGTGCATTAGAAACTAGGCGCCATTTGGGATGGAGGCTTTATGCAGGGGGTCAGTCTGACCTGAGCTGTTGGCTCCTGGTCTGGTGTTGTCTTTAGCATGGACCTCATCAGTCTGAAACACACAGGAGAGGAGGAGGAGGGAGATGAGGAAGGAGAGGAACGAGAGGGAGGAGAGAAAGGAGGAACGAGAGGAGGAGAGAAAGGAGGAGAGAAAGGAGGAGAGAAAGGAGGAGAGAAAGGAGGAACGGGAGGAGAGAAAGGAGGAACGGGAGGAGAGAAAGGAGAAACGGGAGGAGAGAAAGGAGGAACGGGAGGAGAGAAAGGAGGAACGGGAGGAGAGAAAGGAGGAACGGGAGGAGAGAAAGGAGGAAGGGAGGAGAGGAAGGAGGGAGGAAAGAGAGGAAGGAGGGAGGAGAGGAATTAGAGTATTAAAATAAGACTGAGAGAACCCTTAAGGGTTCAATGCTGTCAGAAGATACCGAACATCCTCTACCTCAGGGTTTCCTAAACTCAGGTCCGGGGCTCCCCTGGGTACACCTTCTGATCTTTCAACTATACAGTTGATTTAAATAACTAACTCATCAAGCTTTGATTATTTAAAAATCAGCTGTGTAATTCTAAAAACCAAAAGGTGCACCCTGGGTCCCAGGCCCGAGTTTGGGAAGCCCCCTGCTCTACTCAACTCTATGGTGACCCCTGATCAAACCAGAAGTGCTTCTATTCTCTGACCCCAGACTGACCAGGAAGTGGTTCTATTCACTCTGACCCCAGACTGACCAGGAATTGGTTCTATTCACTCTGACCCCAGACTGACCAGGAATTGGTTCTATTCACTCTGACCCCAGACTGACCAGGAAGTGGTTCTATTCACTCTGACCCCAGACTGACCAGGAATTGGTTCTATTCACTCTGACCCCAGACTGACCAGGAATTGGTTCTATTCACTCTGACCCCAGACTGACCAGGAATTGGTTCTATTCACTCTGACCCCAGACTGACCAGGAATTGGTTCTATTCACTCTGACCCCAGACTGACCAGGAAGTGGTTCTATTCACTCTGACCAGGATGTGGTTCTATTCACTCTGACCCCAGACTGACCAGGATGTGGTTCTTGCGGTCGAGGCGTTCCCAGCTGCGGTCGTGTTTAGGGTTAACAGGTACGACCACGTGATGTACGGTCTCAGGGACAGAATCCTCTCCCTTCAGGTCCACCCAGGTGGGGAAGTGCATGATCCTCTCCGACAACTTCTTTACGTCGAAGGAGTGGAGCGTCGCTGAGCAGACGATGACCTGGTACAGAGAGGAATAACAGAGTAATATATAGGATCAGACAGACACTAGGGGTATAACAGAGTAATATATAGGATCAGACAGACACTAGGGGAATAACAGAGTAATATATAGGATCAGACAGACACTAGGGGTATAACAGAGTAATATATAGGATCAGACAGACACTAGGGGTATAACAGAGTAATATATAGGATCAGACAGACACTAGGGGAATAACAGAGTAATATATAGGATCAGACAGACACTAGGGGTATAACAGAGTAATATATAGGATCAGACAGACACTAGGGGGTATAACAGAGTAATATATAGGATCAGACAGACACTAGGGGTATAACAGAGTAATATATAGGATCAGACAGACACTAGGGGTATAACAGAGTAATATATAGGATCAGACAGACACTAGGGGTATAACAGAGTAATATATAGGATCAGACAGACACTAGGGGTATAACAGAGTAATATATAGGATCAGACAGACACTAGGGGTATAACAGAGTAATATATAGGATCAGACAGACACTAGGGGTATAACAGAGTAATATATAGGATCAGACAGACACTAGGGGTATAACAGAGTAATATATAGGATCAGACAGACACTAGGGGAATAACAGAGTAATATATAGGATCAGACAGACACTAGGGGTATAACAGAGTAATATATAGGATCAGACAGACACTAGGGGTATAACAGAGTAATATATAGGATCAGACAGACACTAGGGGTATAATAGGATCAGACAGACACTAGTATAGTAATATATAGGATCAGACAGACACTAGGGGTATATAGGATCAGACAGACACTAGGGGTATAACAGAGTAATATATAGGATCAGACAGACACTAGGGGTATAACAGAGTAATATATAGGATAATATATAGGATCAGACAGACACTAGGGGTATAACAGAGTAATATATAGGATCAGACAGACACTAGGGGGTATAACAGAGTAATATATAGGATCAGACAGACACTAGGGGTATAACAGAGTAATATATAGGATCAGACAGACACTAGGGGAATAACAGAGTAATATATAGGATCAGACAGACACTAGGGGTATAACAGAGTAATATATAGGTTCAGACAGACACTAGGGGTATAACAGAGTAATATATAGGATCAGACAGACACTAGGGGTATAACAGAGTAATATATAGGATCAGACAGACACTAGGGGTATAACAGAGTAATATATAGGATCAGACAGACACTAGGGGTATAACAGTAATATATAGGATCAGACAGACACTAGGGGTATAACAGAGTAATATATAGGTTCAGACAGACAGACACTAGGGGAATAACAGAGTAATATATAGGATCAGACAGACACTAGGGGTATAACAGAGTAATATATAGGATCAGACAGACACTAGGGGGTATAACAGAGTAATATATAGGATCAGACAGACACTAGGGGGTATAACAGAGTAATATATAGGATCAGACAGACACTAGGGGTATAACAGAGTAATATATAGGTTCAGACAGACACTAGGGGTATAACAGAGTAATATATAGGCTCAGACAGACACTAGGGGTATAACAGAATAATATATAGGTTCAGACAGACACTAGGGGGTATAACAGAGTAATATATAGGTTCAGGTTCCCCTAGGGGGTATACAGGGTAGCGTACCTGAAGTCTCTTGCCGTCCGGGGTGACTTGAGGAATCTGGTTGTAGATTCTCATGATAAAGTCGGTGTAGCCGGCAGTAAGGAGACCATCCTGGACAGGAGACAACATACTATATATATATATTACACTATACAGGTTACACACTGGACAGTTACCAACCAGTAACTCACCAAGCAATTCTTTACGATTCATTTTTCTAAAAATCTGTTCCATCACTATTTCTAGCAATATTATATATATGCTAATGCTAACCTTCTGAATGAACCGGTCAGCGTCGGCTAACCTCAATATGTAGCCAGTTAGCCGTGCTAATGCTAAACTTCTGAATGAACCGGTCAGCGTCGGCTAACCTCAACCAGTTCTGAATGAATGAACCAGTAACTGCAGCGTCGGCTAACCTCAATATGTAGCCAGTTAGCCGTGCTAATGCTAACCTTCTGAATGAACCGGTAACTGCAGCGTCGGCTAACCTCAATATGTAGCCAGTTAGCCGTGCTAATGCTAAACTTCTGAATGAACCGGTCAGCGTCGGCTAACCTCAATATGTAGCCAGTTAGCCGTGCTAATGCTAACCTTCTGAATGAACCGGTAACTGCAGTTAGCCGTGCTAACCTCAATATGTAGTTAGCCGTGCTAATGCTAACCTTCTTAACTGCCGTGGCTAACCTCAATATGCCAGTTAGCCGTATACTAACCTTCTGAATGAACCGGTAACTGCAGCGTCGGCTAACCTCAATATGTAGCCAGTTAGCCGTGCTAATGCTAACCTTCTGAATGAACCGGTAACTGCAGCGTCGGCTAACCTCAATATGTAGCCAGTTAGCCGTGCTAATGCTAACCTTCTGAATGAACCGGTAACTGCAGCGTCGGCCAGTTAGCCGTGCTAATGCTAACCTAATGAACCGGTGCCAATATGTTTAGCCGTGCTAATGCTAAACTTCTGAATGAACCGGTCAGCGTCGGCTAACCTCAATATGTAGCCAGTTAGCCGTGCTAATGCTAACCTTCTGAATGAACCGTTAACTGCAGCGTCGGCTAACCTCAATATGTAGCCAGTTAGCCGTGCTAATGCTAACCTTCTGAATGAACCGGTAACTGCAGCGTCGGCTAACCTCAATATGTAGCCAGTTAGCCGTGCTAATGCTAACCTTCTGAATGAACCGGTAACTGCAGCGTCGGCTAACCTCAATATGTAGCCAGTTAGCCGTGCTAATGCTAACCTTCTGAATGAACCGGTAACTGCAGCGTCGGCTAACCTGACAAAGATATCCTGATTATTTGCATGAATTGGGTTTGGGTGGCCATACTTCTGCAAACTCTGCCATGACATAAACGTGGTCAGACCGACACCTTCCTCGTTCTAAAGGAGAATTACACCAACAAAAAAAATATACGTATATATATATATATATATATATGTTTTTTTTTTTACCTCAAAACTTGTCTTCTGATGTGATTTAAGCATTGACATGGTCTCAGAAGATCCATTCGATGTTTTTATATTATGAATTGTATACTGAACAAAACCAAAAACGCAACATTTAAAAGTGTCGTCCCCATTTTTAAATGAGCTTAAATTAAAGATCCCATGAAGGGAAGAAACAGCTCATTTCTCAAATTCCCTATTAGTGATTTCTCCTTCGCTGATGAAACTGTGGGTTTACAACAACAGAAGAATTGTAGAAAAAAGGTTGGAGACACCTGGTTTACAACTTAAATGTTTTGGGCAAATCTAAAATGTTGTATCAGACAACAGTCGACACAGAACAGTAACAGAAAATAACAAAAACACCTGCCAGTCAGACAGACACTCATCCAGGACCAGACACCTGCCAGTCAGACAGACACTCATCCAGGACCAGACACTCATCCAGGACCAGACACTCATCCAGGACCAGACACTCATCCAGGACCAGACACTCATCCAGGACCAGACACCTGCCAGTCAGTCAGACACTCATCCAGGACCAGACACCTGACAGTCAGACAGGTACATTGACAGTCAGACAGGTACATACACACTCATCTAGGACCAGGAAGCGGACTTGAGACAAGGTGAGTTTTCCCGTAGAGATGAGGTCATCGAGACGACCTGGTGTTCCAACCACGATGTCCACCTGGGCGGGAGAGGAGAGGAAGAAAGGAGAGGAGAGGAAAGGAAGAGAGGAAAGGAAGAGAGGAAAGGAAGAAAGGAGAGGAAGAGAGGAAAGGAAGAAAGGAGGAAAGGAGAGGAGAGGAAGAAAGGAAAGGAGAGGAGAGGAAAGGAAGAGAGGAAAGGAAGAGAGGAAAGGAAGAGAGGAAAGGACGAAAGGAAAGGAAGAGAGGAAAGGAAGAAAGGAGGAAAGGAGAGGAGAGAAAGAGCCAGGTGGAGAAATGTTATTAAGTTAACTACTTGAAGTGGAACTGACAGTAGTTTTAACTACTTTGCAGATATGAAACAATCATGACAGAAATGTGAGTTATAGATCTGCCACTCATTGAAAGCAAGTCTAAGGAGTTGTAGATCTGTTCTGTGTGAAATGTCTATGTTTCCCGTTATTACGTTTAAGTTTTGCTTCTTTTACTTTAAAATATGTTTGTACACCAGCGTCAAACAACTGAAAATACTATATTGCGTATATATATATATATATAATACTATATATTGCGGGTTCTGAAAAATACACTTCCCAGTGGTTTAGATGGTCCGCTACCCAGTGGTTTAGATGGTCCGCTACCCAGTGGTTTAGATGGTCCGCTACCCAGTGGTTTAGATGGTCCGCTACCCAGTGGTTTAGATGGTCCGCCACCCAGTGGTTTAGATGGTCCGCCACCCAGTGGTTTAGATGGTCCGCCACCCAGTGGTTTAGATGGTCCGCCACCCAGTGGTTTAGATGGTCCGCCACCCAGTGGTTTAGATGGTCCGCCACCCAGTGGTTTAGATGGTCCGCCACCCAGTGGTTTAGATGGTCCGCCACCCAGTGGTTTAGATGGTCCGCCACCCAGTGGTTTAGATGGTCCGCCACCCAGTGGTTTAGATGGTCCGCCACCCAGTGGTTTAGATGGTCCACTACCCAGTGGTTTAGATGGTCCACCACCCAGTGGTTTAGATGGTCCACTACCCAGTGGTTTAGATGGTCCACTACCCAGTGGTTTAGATGGTCCACTACCCAGTGGTTTAGATGGTCCACTACCCAGTGGTTTAGATGGTCCACTACCCAGTGGTTTAGATGGTCCACTACCCAGTGGTTTAGATGGTCCACTACCCAGTGGTTTAGATGGTCCACTACCCAGTGGTTTAGATGGTCCACTACCCAGTGGTTTAGATGGTCCACTACCCAGTGGTTTAGATGGTCCACTACCCAGTGGTTTAGATGGTCCACCACCCAGTGGTTTAGTGGTTTAGATGGTCCACTACCCAGTGGTTTAGATGGTCCACTACCCAGTGGTTTAGATGGTCCACTACCCAGTGGTTTAGATGGTCCACTACCCAGTGGTTTAGATGGTCCACTACCCAGTGGTTTAGATGGTCCACTACCCAGTGGTTTAGATGGTCCACTACCCAGTGGTTTAGATGGTCCGCTACCCAGTGGTTTAGATGGTCCGCTACCCAGTGGTTTAGATGGTCCGCCACCCAGTGGTTTAGATGGTCCGCCACCCAGTGGTTTAGATGGTCCGCCACCCAGTGGTTTAGATGGTCCGCCACCCAGTGGTTTAGATGGTCCACCACCCAGTGGTTTAGATGGTCCACCACCCAGTGGTTTAGATGGTCCACCACCCAGTGGTTTAGATGGTCCACCACCCAGTGGTTTAGATGGTCCACCACCCAGTGGTTTAGATGGTCCACCACCCAGTGGTTTAGATGGTCCACCACCCAGTGGTTTAGATGGTCCACCACCCAGTGGTTTAGATGGTCCACCACCCAGTGGTTTAGATGGTCCACCACCCAGTGGTTTAGATGGTCCACTACCCAGTGGTTTAGATGGTCTCTGGCCCCCCAATGGTGGAACAAACTCCCTCACGACGACAGGACAGCGGAGTCAATCACCACCTTCCGGAGACACCTGAAACCCCACCTCTTTAAGGAATACCTAGGATAGGATAAGTAATCCTTCTCACCCCCCCCCTTTAAGATTTAGATGCACTATTTTAAAGTGACTATTCTACTGGATGTCATAAGGTGAATGCACCAATTTGTAAGTCGCTCTGGATAAGAGCGTCTGCTAAATGACTTAAATGTAATGAAATGTAATGGTCCACCACCCAGTGGTTTAGATGGTCCACCACCCAGTGGTTTAGATGGTCCACCACCCAGTGGTTTAGATGGTCCACCACCCAGTGGTTTAGATGGTCCACCACCCAGTGGTTTAGATGGTCCACCACCCAGTGGTTTAGATGGTCCACCACCCAGTGGTTTAGATGGTCCACCACCCAGTGGTTTAGATGGTCCACCACCCAGTGGTTTAGATGGTCCACCACCCAGTGGTTTAGATGGTACACCGGACCTGGTAGATGCTACACCGGACCTGCTTCAGTGAAACGGACATTTTATTACCCAGGAAATGATGCAGCATTTCGCCTCCTTCATAAATTGTTATCCCCCAAGGTCGATGTTAACCCCCCCCTCGGAAACCTAATTAGCATAATCCCGAGGAGAAAAAAAAATCCCCATAAAAATGTGTCAGTTTAAACTAGGAGATAAGTTGGTGTTTTGTTGCATTTGATTCGTCTCGATTCACTGCGTCGCCTCGTCTTCCGTATCTGCAGTCAAAGTTGTTTATCAGACCAGGAGACGTTCCATAGATCCTTCTTCACACAAAACAGTATGGTGCGTCTGGACAGTTTTGGCCTACAAGCTACCCCTCTTAATGGAAAGATTTGACTCTCGCGAAATTGACGGTTTTCTCATGTTTTGCTCGACGACTCACACAAGAGTCCTGTTCAAAGGTTCTAAGTGTCACTGAAGTGTCCTTATTTTTTAAAGAAAAGGAAACATTTTTTTGTTCATTAAAATAACATCAAATTGATCAGAAATACAGTGTAGACATTGTTAATGTTGTAAATGACTGGCCCTAACCAGAATAGAAAGAGGAGTGAGAGGCCCCGGTGCACAACTGAGCAAGTGTCATTAGAGTGTCTAGTTTGAGAAACAGACGACTCACAAGTCCTCAACTGGCAGCTTCATTAAATAATACCCACAAAACACCAGTCTCAACGTCAACAGTGAAGAGGTTAATATGGGATGCTGGCCTTTTTCTTTTCTTTTTTTCTTTTTACCTTTATTTAACCTCTAGGCAAGTCAGTTAAGAACAAATTCTTATTTTCAATGACGGCCTGGGAACAGTGGGTTAACTGCCTGTTCAGGGGCAGAACGACAGATTTGTACCTTGTCAGCTCGTGGGTTTGTGTTCTTTTGCCCATCTTAATCTTTTATTTTTATTGGCCAGTCTGAGATATGGCTCTTTCTTTACAACTCTGCCTTTGACCTTCTTAAAACAATTCCAACCTACCCCTTGTTCCAGTACAGCCAGCTGGTCTCTAGCAGGAACACCTCCGATGATCAGAAGATCTCTGGAATGACAGACACACATACCGCGTAATAGACACACACATACCGCATATACACGACAGACACACAAAGAGAAAGACAGAGAGAGAGAGACAGACACACGGAGACACAAAGAGAGAGAGACAGACAGACACACAAAGAGAGAGACAGACAGACAGACACACAAAGAGAGAGACAGACAGACAGACACACAAAGAGAGAGACAGACAGACAGACACACAAAGAGAGAGACAGACAGACAGACACACAAAGAGAGAGACAGACAGACAGACACACAAAGAGAGAGACAGACAGACAGACACACAAAGAGAGAGACAGACAGACAGACACACAAAGAGAGAGACAGACAGACAGACACACAAAGAGAGAGACAGACAGACAGACAAAGAGAGAGACAGACAGACAGACAAAGAGAGAGACAGACAGACAGACAAAGAGAGAGACAGACAGACAGACAAAGAGAGAGACAGACAGACAGACAAAGAGAGAGACAGACAGACACACACACAAAGAGAGAGACAGACAGACACACACACAAAGAGAGAGACAGACAGACACACACACAAAGAGAGAGACAGACACACACACACACAAAGAGAGAGACAGACACACACACAAAGAGAGAGACAGACAGACACACACACAAAGAGAGAGACAGACAGACACACACACAAAGAGAGAGACAGACAGACACACACACAAAGAGAGAGACAGACACACACACACACAAAGAGAGAGACAGACACACACACAAAGAGAGAGACAGACACACACAAAGAGAGAGACAGACACACACAAAGAGAGAGACAGACACACACAAAGAGAGAGACAGACACACACAAAGAGAGAGACAGACACACACAAAGAGAGAGACAGACACACACAAAGAGAGAGACAGACACACACAAAGAGAGAGACAGACACACACAAAGAGAGAGACAGACACACACAAAGAGAGAGACAGACACACAAAGAGAGAGACAGAGAGAGGTATGAACCGTACCTGAGCTTGGGATTGTCCACATATCTCTTACACTGGTTAACGTTGTTGAGGGTCTGTTCAGCAAGCTCTTTAGAAGGCTCAACGATCAGAGCTTTGGGACCACAGGAAGCAGCCTTCACCTCCGACACCTTAACACTGCCTGCATCAGAGAGACACATTCAACTACCAGGGAAGCAGAAAGGGAGAAAGTCTCGTTGGAATATTCAGGACGGTGTCTGAAGGGGGAGGGGTTATTGAGGTATTAGTGGCTAAACAGTATTCATTGGTTAGTTTCTCATGTGTCTGGCTGGGCTTGACCACACCCCCTACCCGTCTGGCTAGACCTACCTGTCTGGCGTGCTGGATTTGACCACACCTCCTACCTGTCTGGCTGGATTTGACCACACCTCCTACCTGTCTGGCTGGATTTGACCACACCTCCTACCTGTCTGGCTGGATTTGACCACACCTCCTACCTGTCTGGCTGGATTTGACCACACCTCCTACCTGTCTGGCTGGATTTGACCACACCTCCTACCTGTCTGGCTGGATTTGACCACACCTCCTACCTGTCTGGCTGGATTTGACCACACCTCCTACCTGTCTGGCTGGATTTGACCACACCTCCTACCTGTCTGGCTGGATTTGACCACACCTCCTACCTGTCTGGCTGGATTTGACCACACCTCCTACCTGTCTGGCTGGATTTGACCACACCTACTACCTGTCTGGCTGGATTTGACCACACCTCCTACCTGTCTGGCTGGATTTGACCACACCTCCTACCTGTCTGGCTGGATTTGACCACATGTCCCTCAGAAGCTTGGTCCACCGCTACGAAGCCCGTCTTGGGAGGATTCTTAAACTCCTCCCCCCCAAAGTTAAACTTCAGCTCTGCATTCTGTCAGATGGAAAGAAGAGAGAACGTCTGAACAGGCGAGTCTGTCAGAGCACCGCGTCTGAACGGCGAGTCTGTCAGAGCCCCGCGTCTGGACGGTGAGTCTGTCATAATTGTATGGCTTATCGTTCTTTTATAAAACAATATAAAACATATTAATGATATATTAATGTTGTAAAGGTATAATATTCTCCAACTTATCTACGTTGTTGTGTTACAGCCTGAATTCAAATCAGATTAAGTGTGGTTTTCTCCCATTTACACACAAATCCCCATTATTATACATTAACCCTACAGTAAGATCAGCACCATGACAGAGATACATTAACCCTACAGTAAGATCAGCACCATGACAGAGGCTATACATTAACCCTACAGTAAGATCAGCACCATGGACAGAGGCTATACATTAACCCTACAGTAAGATCACCATACAGTTATACCATTAACCCTACAGATCAGCACCATATACATTAACCCTACAGTAAGATCAGCACCATGGACAGAGGCTATACATTAACCCTACAGTAAGATCAGCACCATGGACAGAGGCTATACATTAACCCTACAGTAAGATCAGCACCATGACAGAGGCTATACATTAACCCTACAGTAAGATCAGCACCATGGACAGAGGCTATACATTAACCCTACAGTAAGATCAACACCATAGACAGTCTATACATTAACCCTACAGTAAGATCAGCACCATGACAGAGGCTATACATTAACCCTACAGTAAGATCAGCACCATGACAGAGGCTATACATTAACCCTACAGTAAGATCAGCACCATGGACAGAGGCTATACATTAACCCTACAGTAAGATCAGCACCATGGACAGAGGCTATACATTAACCCTACAGTAAGATCAGCACCATGACAGAGGCTATACATTAACCCTACAGTAAGATCAGCACCATGGACAGAGGCTATACATTAACCCTACAGTAAGATCAGCACCATGGACAGAGGCTATACATTAACCCTACAGTAAGATCAACACCATAGACAGTCTATACATTAACCCTACAGTAAGATCAGCACCATACAGACCCCTACAGTAAGATCAGTAAGATATACATTAACCCTACAGTAAGATCAGCACCATGACAGAGGCTATACATTAACCCTACAGTAAGATCAGCACCATGGACAGAGGCTATACATTAACCCTACAGTAAGATCAGCACCATGACACCATTAACCCTACAGTACAGAGGCTATACATTAACCCTACAGTAAGATCAGCACCATGACAGAGGCTATACATTAACCCTACAGTAAGATCAGCACCATGACAGAGGCTATACATTAACCCTACAGTAAGATCAACACCATGACAGAGGCTATACATTAACCCTACAGTAAGATCAGCACCATGACAGAGGCTATACATTAACCCTACAGTAAGATCAGCACCATGGACAGAGGCTATACATTAACCCTACAGTAAGATCAGCACCATGACAGAGGCTATACATTAACCCTACAGTAAGATCAGCACCATGACAGAGGCTATACATTAACCCTACAGTAAGATCAGCACCATGACAGAGGCTATACATTAACCCTACAGTAAGACAGTAAGACACCATAGACCATGGACAGAGGCTATACATTAACCCTACAGTAAGATCAGCACCATGACAGAGGCTATACATTAACCCTACAGTAAGATCAGCACCATGACAGAGGCTATACATTAACCCTACAGTAAGATCAGCACCATTAACCCTGACACCATGACAGAGGCTATACATTAACCCTACAGTAAGATCAGCACCATGACAGAGGCTATACATTAACCCTACAGTAAGATCAGCACCATGACAGAGGCTATACATTAACCCTACAGTAAGATCAGCACCATGACAGAGGCTATACATTAACCCTACAGTAAGATCAGCACCATGGACAGAGGCTATACATTAACCCTACAGTAAGATCAACACCATAGACAGTCTATACATTAACCCTACAGTAAGATCAGCACCATGGACAGAGGCTATACATTAACCCTACAGTAAGATCAACACCATGACAGAGGCTATACATTAACCCTACAGTAAGATCAGCATTAACCATGTAAGACACCATGAGGGCTATACATTAACCCTACAGTAAGATCAGCACCATAGACAGAGGCTATACATTAACCCTACAGATAGATACCTACATTAACCCTAAGATCAGCACCATGACAGAGGCTATACATTAACCCTACAGTAAGATCAGCACCATGACAGAGGCTATACATTAACCCTACAGTAAGATCAGCACCATGACAGAGGCTATACATTAACCCAGTAAGATCAGCACCATGACAGAGGCTATAGAAGATCAGCACCATGACAGGCTATACATTAACCCTACAGTAAGATCAGCACCATGACAGAGGCTATACATTAACCCTACAGTAAGATCAGCACCATGGACAGAGGCTATACATTAACCCTACAGTAAGATCAGCACCATGGACAGAGGCTATACATTAACCCTACAGTAAGATCAGCACCATGACATTAACCCTACAGTAAGATCAGAGGGTATACATTAACCCTACAGTAAGACAGATGCAGAGGCTATACATTAACCCTACAGTAAGATCAGCACCATGACAGAGGCTATACATTAACCCTACAGTAAGATCAGCACCATGGACAGAGGCTATACATTAACCCTACAGTAAGATCAACACCATGACCACAGAGGGCTATACATTAACCCTACAGTAAGATCAGCACCATGACAGACATTAACCCTACATAAGATCAGCACCATGGACAGTACATTAACCCTACATGACAGACAGGGCTATACATTAACCCTACAGTAAGATCAACACCATAGACAGTCTATACATTAACCCTACAGTAAGATCAGCACCATGACAGAGGCTATACATTAACCCTACAGTAAGATCAGCACCATGGACAGAGGCTATACATTAACCCTACAGTAAGATCAGCACCATGGACAGAGGCTATACATTAACCCTACAGTAAGATCAGCACCATAGACAGAGGCTATACATTAACCCTACAGTAAGATCAGATCAGCACCATGGACCCTACAGTAAGATCAGCACCATACAGAGGCTATACATTAACCCTACAGTAAGATCAGTAAGATCATTAACCCTACAGTAAGATCATGATGACAGAGGCTATACATTAACCCTACAGTAAGATCAGCACCATGGACAAGATCATTAACCCTACAGTAAGATCACACCATGACAGAGGCTATACATTAACCCTACAGTAAGATCAGCACCATGGACAGAGGCTATACATTAACCCAGTAAGATAAGATCAGCACCATGACAGTAAGATCAGCACCATATACATTAACCCTACAGTAAGATCAGCACCATGACAGAGGCTATACATTAACCCTACAGTAAGATCAGCACCATGCAGAGGGTATACCATAAGCACCATGACAGAGGCTATACATTAACCCTACAGTAAGATCACACCATGACAGAGGCTATACATTAACCCTACAGTAAGATCAGCACCATGACAGAGGCTATACATTAACCCTACAGTAAGATCAGCACCATTAACCCTACAGTAAGACAGACAGAGGGTATACATAACCCTACATTAACCCTACAGTAAGATTAACCCTACAGTACCATGACAGAGGCTATACATTAACCCTACAGTAAGATCAGCACCATGACAGAGGGTATACATTAACCCTACAGTAAGATCAGCATACATTAACAGAGATCAGCAGAGGCTATACATTAACCCTACAGTAAGATCAGCACCATGACAGAGGCTATACATTAACCCTACAGTAAGATCAGCACCATGACAGAGGCTATACATTAACCCTACAGTAAGATCAGCACCATGGACAGAGGCTATACATTAACCCTACAGTAAGATCAGCACCATGACAGTAGGCTATACATTAACCCTACAGTAAGATCAGCACCATAGACAGTCTATACATTAACCCTACAGTAAGATCAGCACCATGACATAGGCTATACATTAACCCTACAGTAAGATCAGCACCATGGACAGAGGCTATACATTAACCCTACAGTAAGATCAGCACCATGACAGAGGCTATACATTAACCCTACAGTAAGATCAACACCATAGACAGTCTATACATTAACCCTACAGTAAGATCAGCACCATGACAGAGGGTATCCATTAACCCGACAGTAAGATCAACATCATGGACAGAGGCTATACATTAACCCTACAGTAAGATCAGCACCATGGACAGAGGCTATACATTAACCCTACAGTAAGATCAGCACCATGGACAGAGGCTATACATTAACCCTACAGTAAGATCAGCACCATGGACAGAGGCTATAGATTAACCCTACAGTAAGATGAACACCATAGACAGTCTATACATTAACCCTACAGTAAGATCAGCACCATGACAGAGGGAATCCATTAACCCAACAGTAAGATCAGCATCATGGACAGAGGCTATACATTAACCCTACAGTAAGATCAGCACCATAAGATCAGAGGCATTAACCCTACAGTAAGATCAGCACCATGACAGAGGCTATACATTAACCCTACAGTAAGATCAGCACCATGGACAGAGGCTATACATTAACCCTACAGTAAGATCAACACCATAGACAGTCTATACATTAACCCTACAGTAAGATCAGCACCATGACAGAGGCTATACATTAACCCTACAGTAAGATCAGCACCATGACAGAGGCTATACATTAACCCTACAAGATCAGCACCATGTAAGATCATTAACCATGACAGAGAGGCTATACATTAACCCTACAGTAAGATCAGCACCATGGACAGAGGCTATACATTAACCCTACAGTAAGATCAGCACCATGACAGAGGCTATACATTAACCCTACAGTAAGATCATTAACACCATGACAGAGGACAGATACATTAACCCTACAGTAAGATCAGCAACCATGACAGACCATACAGATATACATTAACCCTACAGTAAGATCAGCACCATGGACAGAGGCTATACATTAACCCTACAGTAAGATCAGCACCATGGACAGAGGCTATACATTAACCCTACAGTAAGATCAGCACCATGACAGAGGCTATACATTAACCCTACAGTAAGATCAGCACCATGACAGAAGATATACATTAACCCTACAGTAAGATCAGCACATGACAGAGGCTATACATTAACCCTACAGTAAGATCAGCCCATGAGGCTAGACAGTAAGATCAGCACCATATATACATTAACCCTACAGTAAGATCAGCACCATGACAGAGGCTATACATTAACCCTACAGTAAGATCAGCACCATGGACAGAGGCTATACATTAACCCTACAGTAAGATCAGCACCATGACAGAGGCTATACATTAACCCTACAGTAAGATCAGCACCATGACAGAGGGTATCCATTAACCCTACAGTAAGATCAGCACCATGGACAGAGGCTATACATTAACCCTACAGTAAGATCAGCACCATGACAGAGGGTATCCATTAACCCTACAGTAAGATCAGCACCATGGACAGAGGCTATACATTAACCCTACAGTAAGATCAGCACCATGGACAGAGGCTATACATTAACCCTACAGTAAGATCAACACCATGACAGAGGCTATACATTAACCCTACAGTAAGATCAGCACCATGACAGAGGCTATACATTAACCCTACAGTAAGATCAGCACCATGGACAGAGGCTATACATTAACCCTACAGTAAGATCAGACCATGGACAGAGGCTATACACATTAACCCTACAGTAAGATCAGCACCATGACAGAGGCTATACATTAACCCTACAGTAAGATCAGCACCATGACAGAGGCTATACATTAACCCTACAGTAAGATCAGCACCATGACAGAGGCTATACATTAACCCTACAGTAAGATCAGCACCATGGACAGAGGCTATACATTAACCCTACAGTAAGATCAGCACCATGACAGAGATACATTAACATTAACCCACAGTAAGATCAGCACCATGATCAGACAGAGGCTATACATTAACCCTACAGTAAGATCAGCACCATGGACAGAGGCTATACATTAACCCTACAGTAAGATCAGCACCATGACAGAGGCTATACATTAACCCTACAGTAAGATCAGCACCATGACAGAGGCTATACATTAACCCTACAGTAAGATCAGCACCATGGACAGAGGCTATACATTAACCCTACAGTAAGATCAGCACCATGACAGAGGCTATACATTAACCCTACAGTAAGATCAGCACCATGGACATATACATTAACCCTACAGTAAGATCAGCACCATATACCATTAACCACCATACAGTAACATTAACCCTACAGTAAGATCAGCACCATGGACAGAGGCTATACATTAACCCTACAGTAAGATCAGCACCATGGACAACCCTACAGTAAGATCATTAACCCTACAGTAAGATCAGCACATGACAGAGGCTATATACATTAACCCTACAGTAAGATCAGCACCATGACAGAGGGCTATACATTAACCCTACAGTAAGATCAAGACCATGACAGCATTAACCCTACAGTAAGATCAACACATAGACAGTCTATACATTAACCCTACAGTAAGATCAGCACCATGACAGAGGCTATACATTAACCCTACAGTAAGATCAGCACCATGGACCATTAACCCTACAGACATCAGACCATGGACAGAGGCTATACATTAACCCTACAGTAAGATCAGCACCATGGACAGAGGCTATACATTAACCCTACATTAACCCTACAGTAAGATTAACCCTACCATGGACAGAGGCTATACATTAACCCTACAGTAAGATCAGCACCATGACAGAGGCTATACATTAACCCTACAGTAAGATCAGCACCATGACAGAGGCTATACATTAACCCTACAGTAAGATCAGAGGCTATACATTAACCCTACCATGACAGGGCAGAGGCTATACATTAACCCTACAGTAAGATCAGCACCATCTACATTAACCCTACAGTAAGATCAGCACCATGACAGAGGCTATACATTAACCCTACAGTAAGATAACACCATGACAGTATACATTAACCCACCATAAGATCAGCACCATACAGAGGCTATACATTAACCCTACAGTAAGATCAGCACCATGACAGAGGCTATACATTAACCCTACAGTAAGATCAGCACCATGACAGAGGCTATACATTAACCCTACAGTAAGATCAGCACCATGGACAGAGGCTATACATTAACCCTACAGTAAGATCAGCACCATGGACAGAGGCTATACATTAACCCTACATTAATCAGCCCATACAGTAAGATCAGCACCATGACAGAGGCTATACATTAACCCTACAGTAAGATCAGCACCATGGACAGAGGCTATACATTAACCCTACAGTAAGATCAGTACAGATCATTAACCCTACAGATCAGCACCATGGACAGAGGCTATACATTAACCCTACAGTAAGATCAGCACCATGACAGAGGCTATACATTAACCCTACAGTAAGATCAACACCATGACAGAGGTAAGATCATTAACCCTACAGTAAGATGTAGAGGCTATACATTAACCCTACAGTAAGATCAGCACCATGGACAGAGGCTATACATTAACCCTACAGTAAGATCAGCACCATGACAGAGGCTATACATTAACCCTACAGTAAGATCAGCACCATGGACAGAGGCTATACATTAACCCTACAGTAAGATCAGCACCATGACAGAGGCTATACATTAACCCTACAGTAAGATCAGCACCATGACAGAGGGTATCCATTAACCCTACAGTAAGATCAGCACCATAGACAGAGGCTATACATTAACCCTACAGTAAGATCAGCACCATGACAGAGGCTATACATTAACCCTACAGTAAGATCAGACCATGGCAGAGGCTATACATTAACCCTACAGTAAGATCAGCACCATGACAGAGGCTATACATTAACCCTACAGATAAGATCATTAACCCTACAGTAAGATCAGACACAGAGGCTATACATTAACCCTACAGTAAGATCAGCACCATGACAGAGGCTATACATTAACCCTACAGTAAGATCAGCACCATGGACAGAGGCTAGACCCTACAGTAAGATCAGCACCATGGACAGATACATAACCCTACATTAACAGCACCATGGACAGAGGCTATACATTAACCCTACAGTAAGATCAGCACCATGACAGAGGCTATACATTAACCCTACAGTAAGATCAGTAAGATCATTAACCCTACCATAAGATCAGACAGATACATTAACCCTACAGTAAGATCAGCACCATGACAGAGGCTATACATTAACCCTACAGTAAGATCAGCACCATGGACAGAGGCTATACATTAACCCTACAGTAAGATCAGCACCATGACAGAGGCTATACATTAACCCTACAGTAAGATCAGCACCATGACAGAGGCTATACATTAACCCTACAGTAAGATCAGCACCATGACAGAGGCTATACATTAACCCTACAGTAAGATCAGCATCAGAGGCTATACCATTAACCCTACAGTAGATCAGCACCATACAGAGGCTATACATTAACCCTACAGTAAGATCAGCACCATGGACAGAGGCTATACATTAACCCTACAGTAAGATCAGCACCATGACAGAGGCTATACATTAACCCTACAGTAAGATCAGCACCATGACAGAGGCTATACATTAACCCTACAGTAAGATCAGCACCATACAGTATACATTAACCCTACAGTAAGATCAGCACCATGACAGAGGCTATACATTAACCCTACAGTAAGATCAGCACCATATCTATACATTAACCCTACAGTAAGATCAGATCCACCATGGATATACATTAACCCTACAGTAAGATCAGCACCATGGACAGAACCCTATACATTAACCCTACAGTAAGATCAGCACCATAGACAGAGGCTATACATTAACCCTACAGTAAGATCAGCACCATGACAGAGGCTATACATTAACCCTACAGTAAGATCAGCACCATGGACAGAGGCTATACATTAACCCTACAGTAAGATCACCATGACAGCACCATGATTAACCCTAGAGTAAGATCAGCACCATGGACAGAGGCTATACATTAACCCTACAGTAAGATCAGCACCATGGACAGAGGCTATACATTAACCCTACAGTAAGATCAGCACCATGGACAGAGGCTATACATTAACCCTACAGTAAGATCAGACCATGACAGAGGGTATACATTAACCCTACAGTAAGATCAGCACCATGACAGAGGCTATACATTAACCCTACAGTAAGATCAGCACCATGACAGAGGCTATACATTAACCCTACAGTAAGATCAGCACCATGGACAGAGGCTATACATTAACCCTACAGTAGATCAGCACCATATACATTAACCCTACAGTAAGATCAGCACCATGGACAGAGGCTATACATTAACCCTACAGTAAGATCAGCACCATCAGAGGCTACATTAACCCTACAGTAACATAGATCTATACATTAACCCTACAGTAAGATCAACATTAACCCTACCATGACAGATCAGCACCATACAGAGGCTAACCCTAACCCTACAGTAAGATCAGCACCATGGACAGAGGCTATACATTAACCCTACAGTAAGATCAACACCATACAGTAATACATTAACCCTACAGTAAGATCAGCACCATGACAGAGGCTATACATTAACCCTACAGTAAGATCAGCACCATGGACAGAGGCTATACATTAACCCTACAGTAAGATCACCATAGACAGAGGCTATACATTAACCCTACAGTAAGATCAGCACCATAGACAGAGGCTATACATTAACCCTACAGTAAGATCAGCACCATGACAGAGGCTATACATTAACCCTACAGTAAGATCAGCACCATGGACAGAGTCAGCACCATGACAGAGGGTATACATTAACCCTACAGTAAGATCAGCACCATGGACAGAGGCTATACATTAACCCTACAGTAAGATCAACACCATAGACAGTCTATACATTAACCCTACAGTAAGATCAGCACCATGGACAGAGGCTATACATTAACCCTACAGTAAGATCAACACCATAGACAGTCTATACATTAACCCTACAGTAAGATCAGCACCATGACAGAGGCTATACATTAACCCTACAGTAAGATCAGCACCATGGACAGAGGCTATACATTAACCCTACAGTAAGATCAGCACCATGACAGAGGCTATACATTAACCCTACAGTAAGATCAGCACCATGACAGAGGCTATACATTAACCCTACAGTAAGATCAGCACCATGACAGAGGCTAGACAGTAAGATCAGCACCATGACAGAGGCTATACATTAACCCTACAGTAAGATCAGCACCATGACAGATATACATTAACCCTACAGTAAGATCAGCACCATGACAGAGGCTATACATTAACCCTACAGTAAGATCAGCACCATGACAGAGGTATACATTAACCCTACAGTAAGATCAGCACCATGGACAGAGGCTATACATTAACCCTACAGTAAGATCAGCACCATGACAGAGGCTATACATTAACCCTACAGTAAGATCAGCACCATGACAGAGGCTATACATTAACCCTACAGTAAGATCAGCACCATGGACAGAGGCTATACATTAACCCTACAGTAAGATCATTAACCACCATGACATTAACCCTACAGTAAGATCAGCACCATGACAGAGGCTATACATTAACCCTACAGTAAGATCAGCACCATGACAGAGGCTATACATTAACCCTACAGTAAGATCAGCACCATGACAGAGGCTATACATTAACCCTACAGTAAGATCAACACCATGACACCATGACAGTCTATACATTAACCCTACAGTAAGATCATGGCACCCTACATGTACAGAGGCACCATACATTAACATTAACCCTACAGTAGTAAGATCAGCACCATGACAGAGGCTATACATTAACCCTACAGTAAGATCAGCACCATGACAGAGGCTATACATTAACCCTACAGTAAGATCAGCACCATGACAGTAGATCAGCACCATGGACAGATACATTAACCCTACAGTAAGATCAGCACCATGACAGTCTATACATTAACCCTACAGTAAGATCAGCACCATGACAGAGGCTATACATTAACCCTACAGTAAGATCAGCACCATGGACAGAGGCTATACATTAACCCTACAGTAAGATCAGCACCATGACAGAGGCTATACATTAACCCTACATTAACCCTACAGTAAGATCAACACCATAGACAGAGGCTATACATTAACCCTACAGTAAGATCAGCACCATGACAGAGGCTATACATTAACCCTACAGTAAGATCAGCACCATGGACAGAGGCTATACATTAACCCTACAGTAAGATCAGCACCATGACAGAGGCTATACATTAACCCTACAGTAAGATCAGCACCATGACAGAGGCTATACATTAACCCTACAGTAAGATCAGCACCATGACAGAGGCTATACATTAACCCTACAGTAAGATCAGCACCATGACAGAGGCTATACATTAACCCTACAGTAAGATCAGCACCATGGACAGAGGCTATACATTAACCCTACAGTAAGATCAACACCATAGACATTCTATACATTAACCCTACAGTAAGATCAACACCATAGACAGTCTATACATTAACCGTACAGTAAGATCAGCACCATGGACAGTATACATTAACCCAGTAAGATCACCATAAGATACATTAACCCTACAGTAAGATCAGACATGACAGAGGCTATACATTAACCCTACAGTAAGATCAGCACCATGACAGAGGCTATACATTAACCCTACAGTAAGATCAGCATCATGGACAACCCTACAGTAAGATCAGACCATAGAACTATACATTAACCCTACAGTAAGATCAGCACCATGACAGAGGCTATACATTAACCCTACAGTAAGATCAGCACCATGGACAGAGGCTATACATTAACCCTACAGTATCACATTAACCCTAACCCTACAGTAAGATCATCAGAGGCTATACATTAACCCTACAGTAAGATCAGCCATGGACAGAGGCTATACATTAACCCTACACAGTAAGATCAGCACCATGACAGAGGCTATACATTAACCCTACAGTAAGATCAGCACCATGACAGAGGCTATACATTAACCCTACAGTAAGATCAGCACCATGGACAGAGGCTATACATTAACCCTACAGTAAGATCAGCACCATGGACAGAGGCTATCATTAACCCTACAGTAAGATCCCTACAGTAAGATACATTAACAGATCAGCACCATATACATTAACCCTACAGTAAGATCAGCACCATGGACAGAGGCTATACATTAACCCTACAGTAAGATCAGCACCATGACAGAGGCTATACATTAACCCTACAGTAAGATCAGCACCATGACAGAGGCTATACATTAACCCTACAGTAAGATCAGCACCATGACAGATACATTAACCCTACAGTAAGATCAGACCATGACAGAGGCTATACATTACCCTACAGTAAGATCAGCACCATGACAGAGGCTATACATTAACCCTACAGTAAGATCAGCACCATGACAGAGGCTATACATTAACCCTACAGTAAGATCAGCACCATGGACAGAGGCTATACATTAACCCTACAGTAAGATCAGCACCATGACAGAGGCTATACATTAACCCTACAGTAAGATCAGCACCATGATCAGACACAGAGGCTATACATTAACCCTACAGTAAGATCAGCACCATGGACAGAGGCTATACATTAACCCTACAGTAAGATCAACACCATAGACAGTCTATACATTAACCCTACAGTAAGATCAGCACCATGACAGAGGCTATACATTAACCCTACAGTAAGATCAGCACCATGACAGAGGCTATACATTAACCCTACAGTAAGATCAGCACCATGGACAGAGGCTATACATTAACCCTACAGTAAGATCAACACCATAGACATTCTATACATTAACCCTACAGTAAGATCAACACCATAGACAGTCTATACATTAACCGTACAGTAAGATCAGCACCATGGACAGAGGCTATACATTAACCCTACAGTAAGATCAGCACCATGACAGAGGCTATACATTAACCCTACAGTAAGATCAGCACCATGACAGAGGCTATACATTAACCCTACAGTAAGATGAACACCATAGACAGTCTATACATTAACCCTACAGTAAGATCAGCACCATGACAGAGGGTATCCATTAACCCTACAGTAAGATCAGCATCATGGACAGAGGCTATACATTAACCCTACAGTAAGATCAGCACCATGGACAGAGGCTATACATTAACCCTACAGTAAGATCAGCACCATGACAGAGGCTATACATTAACCCTACAGTAAGATCAGCACCATGGACAGAGGCTATACATTAACCCTACAGTAAGATCAGCACCATGGACAGAGGCTATACATTAACCCTACAGTAAGATCAGCACCATGACAGAGGCTATACATTAACCCTACAGTAAGATCAGCACCATGACAGAGGCTATACATTAACCCTACAGTAAGATCAGCACCATGGACAGAGGCTATACATTAACCCTACAGTAAGATCAGCACCATGACAGAGAGTATACATTAACCCTACAGTAAGATCAGCACCATGGACAGAGGCAGAGGCTATACATTAACCCTACAGTAAGATCAGCACCATGACAGAGGCTATACATTAACCCTACAGTAAGATCATTAACCCTACCACGTAGATACATATACATTAACCCTACAGTAAGATCAGCACCATGACAGACAGCTATACATTAACCCTACAGTAAGATCAGCACCATGACAGAGGGTATACATTAACCCTACAGTAAGATCAGCACCATAGACAGAGGCTATACATTAACCCTACAGTAAGATCAGCACCATGACAGAGGGCTATACATTAACCCTACATTAAGATCCACATGTAGATACATTAACCCTACATCAGCACCATGACAGAGGCTATACATTAACCCTACAGTAAGATCAACACCATAGACAGTCTATACATTAACCCTACAGTAAGATCAACACCATAGACAGTCTATACATTAACCGTACAGTAAGATCAGCACCATGGACAGAGGCTATACATTAACCCTACAGTAAGATCAGCACCATGACAGAGGCTATAAATTAACCCTACAGTAAGATGAACACCATAGACAGTCTATACATTAACCCTACAGTAAGATCAGCACCATGACAGAGGGTATCCATTAACCCGACAGTAAGATCAACATCATGGACAGAGGCTATACATTAACCCTACAGTAAGATCAGCACCATGGACAGAGGCTATACATTAACCCTACAGTAAGATCAGCACCATGACAGAGGGTATCCATTAACCCTACAGTAAGATCATGACAGCATTAACTACATGAGATACATATACATTAACCCTACAGTAAGATCAACACCATAGACAGTCTATACATTAACCCTACAGTAAGATCAGCACCATGGACAGAGGCTATACATTAACCCTACAGTAAGATCAGCACCATGACAGAGGCTATAAATTAACCCTACAGTAAGATGAACACCATAGACAGAGTACATTAACCCTACAGTAAGATCAGCACCATGACAGAGGGTATCCATTAACCCTACAGTAAGATCAACACCATGGACAGAGGCTATACATTAACCCTACAGTAAGATCAGCACCATGGACAGAGGGTATACATTAACCCTACAGTAAGATCAACACACCATAGACAGAGGCTATACATTAACCCTACAGTAAGATCAGCACCATGACAGAGGCTATACATTAACCCTACAGTAAGATCAGCACCATTAACCCTACAGTAGATCAGCACATTAACCCTACAGTAAGATCAACACCATAGACAGTCTATACATTAACCCTAGCGAGCCCAGGTAAAATCCCTTGAAATGAGATGTTCTAAAACTTTTGACCGGTAGTGAGTGAAGAGCGACTGTGTGTGTGTGTGTGTATACATACCATGACTGTGTGTGGGGTGTGTGTGTGTGTGTGTGTGTGTGTGTGTGTGTGTATACATACCATGACTGTGTGTGTGTGTGTGTGTGTGTGTGTGTATACATACCTTGAGAACACAGGAAGCAAAGAAGGGCTGGTTCTTCAGAAGAGCTGGGATCTCAAACGCCAAGCCCAGGTCAGTACCTGAGAGAGAGAGAGCCCAGGTCAGTACATGAGAGAGAGCGAGAGAGCCCAGGTCAGTACATGAGAGAGAGAGAGCCCAGGTCAGTACATGAGAGAGAGAGGTGAGCCCAGGGCTCTCAGGTCAGTACATGAGAGAGCGAGCGAGAGCCCAGGTCAGTACATGAGAGAGCGAGAGCCCAGGTCAGTACATGAGAGAGCGAGAGCCCAGGTCAGTACATGAGAGAGAGAGCCCAGGTCAGTACATGAGAGAGCCCAGGTCAGTACATGAGAGAGCCCAGGTCAGTACATGAGAGAGCCCAGGTCAGTACATGAGAGAGCGAGAGCCCAGGTCAGTACATGAGAGAGCGAGAGCCCAGGTCAGTACATGAGAGAGCGAGAGCCCAGGTCAGTACATGAGAGAGCGAGAGCCCAGGTCAGTACATGAGAGAGCGAGAGCCCAGGTCAGTACATGAGAGAGCGAGAGCCCAGGTCAGTACATGAGAGAGCGAGAGCCCAGGTCAGTACATGAGAGAGCGAGAGCCCAGGTCAGTACACGAGAGAGTACCTGCCTGGAGTCCCTACCGTCTGACACAGAGTCAAGACAGACACTCAATGTGGTTGGTACTGGTACTGGACCCGAGACTGGGTCATATCCCCAAATAAAGAAACGATCTCACGACAATACCTTTTAATAGAACGTTAGTAAAAATAGGTACGATCTTCCTACCGCAGAAAGGAACATTCCTGTCTATTTAACACACCTGTCTATTTAACACACCTGTCTATTTGTGAAGAAATCACCCTGATCAACTGTTTAGTCAAATCCCAGCTTAGTCATTTGTAACTTGTGGCCCTGCCACACAACCTAGCCACAAAACACCTCAAAGTGACAACCTATATTTTCTTCCTAATTTACATTTTTTTAAATATTGGAAAAAACATTTACATTAGTATTCAGACTCTTTGCTATGAGACTTGAAACCTGAGCTCAGGTGCATCCTGTTTCCTTTGATCATCCTTGAGATGTTTCTAAAACTTGATTAGAGTCCACCTGTGGTAAATTCAATTGATTGGACATGATATGGAAAGGCACACACCTGTCTATGTAACACACCTGTCTATGTAACACACCTGTCTATGTAACACACCTGTCTATGTAACACACCTGTCTATGTAACACACCTGTCTATGTAACACACCTGTCTATGTAACACACCTGTCTATGTAACACACCTGTCTATGTAACACACCTGTCTATGTAACACACCTGTCTATGTAACACACCTGTCTATGTAACACACCTGTCTATGTAACACACCTGTCTATGTAACACACCTGTCTATGTAACACACCTGTCTATGTAACACACCTGTCTATGTAACACACCTGTCTATGTAACACACCTGTCTATGTACACACCTGTCTATGTACACACCTGTCTATGTAACACACCTGTCTATGTAACACACCTGTCTATACCTGTTTGGAACCACCAAGACTCATCCTAGAGCTGGCCGCCCGGCCAAACTGACCAATCAGGGGACAAGAGCCTTGGTCAGGGAGGTGTCCAAAGAACCCAATGGTCACTCTGACAGAGCTCCAGAGTTCCTCTGTGGAGATGGGAGAACCTTCCAGAAGGACAACCATCTCTGCAGCACTCCACCAATCAGACCTTTATGGTAGAGTGGCCAGACGGAAGCCCCTCATCAGTAAAAGACACATGACAGCCCGCTTGGAGTTTGCCAAAAGGCACCTGACTGTCAGATCATGAGAAGCAAGGTTCTCTGGTCTGATGAAACCAAGATTGAACTCTTTGGCCTGGTTGCCAGTGGCTCCAACCCTAATCTAGTGCACTTGACTCTAGTAATTAGCTGGTTGATAAACTGAAGTTAAAACCTCCAGGAGAGACCAGGAACCGTGCTGGTGAACCCTGACCTACACAGTATACACAATACAGGAAGGGAAGGCTTCAAACCGTTTTTGGAGAAGGAGAGGAGTCCGTTGTCTAGATCCAGATAACATCCCATGGTGTCATGCATGGTGAACTCCTACAGGACAGAGAGAGACAGACAGCATGGTGAACTCCTACAGGACAGAGAGACAGACAGCATGGTGAACTCCTACAGGACAGAGAGAGACAGACAGCATGGTGAACTCCTACAGGACAGAGAGACAGACAGCATGGTGAACTCCTACAGGACAGAGAGACAGACAGCATGGTGAACTCCTACAGGACAGAGAGACAGACAGCATGGTGAACTCCTACAGGACAGAGAGAGACAGACAGCATGGTGAACTCCTACAGGACAGAGAGAGACAGACAGCATGGTGAACTCCTACAGGACAGAGAGAGACAGACAGCATGGTGAACTCCTACAGGACAGAGAGAGACAGACAGCATGGTGAACTCCTACAGGACAGAGAGACAGACAGCATGGTGAACTCCTACAGGACAGAGAGACAGACAGCATGGTGAACTCCTACAGGACAGAGAGACAGACAGCATGGTGAACTCCTACAGGACAGAGAGACAGACAGCATGGTGAACTCCTACAGGACAGAGAGAGACAGACAGCATGGTGAACTCCTACAGGACAGAGAGAGAACTCCTACAGGACAGAGAGACAGACAGCATGGTGAACTCCTACAGGACAGAGAGAGACAGACAGCATGGTGAACTCCTACAGGACAGAGAGAGACAGACAGCATGGTGAACTCCTACAGGACAGAGAGACAGACAGCATGGTGAACTCCTACAGGACAGAGAGACAGACAGCATGGTGAACTCCTACAGGACAGAGAGACAGACAGCATGGTGAACTCCTACAGGACAGAGAGACAGACAGCATGGTGAACTCCTACAGGACAGAGACAGACAGCATGGTGAACTCCTACAGGACATAGAGACAGACATCATGGTGAACTCCTACAGGACAGAGAGAGACAGACAGCATGGTGAACTCCTACAGGACAGAGAGAGACAGACAGCATGGTGAACTCCTACAGGACAGAGAGAGATACTCCTACAGGACAGAGAGAGATACTCCTACAGGACAGAGAGAGACAGACAGCATGGTGAACTCCTACAGGACAGAGAGAGACAGACAGCATGGTGAACTCCTACAGGACAGAGAGAGACAGACAGCATGGTGAACTCCTACAGGACAGAGAGACAGACAGCATGGTGAACTCCTACAGGACAGAGAGAGACAGACAGCATGGTGAACTCCTACAGGACAGAGAGAGACAGACAGCATGGTGAACTCCTACAGGACAGAGAGAGACAGACAGCATGGTGAACTCCTACAGGACAGAGAGACAGACAGCATGGTGAACTCCTACAGGACAGAGAGACAGACAGCATGGTGAACTCCTACAGGACAGAGAGACAGACAGCATGGTGAACTCCTACAGGACAGAGACAGACAGCATGGTGAACTCCTACAGGACATAGAGACAGACAGCATGGTGAACTCCTACAGGACAGAGAGACAGACAGCATGGTGAAGAGAGAGATAGACAGCATCCTACAGGACAGAGAGACAGACAGCATGGTGAACTCCTACAGGACAGAGAGACAGACAGCATGGTGAACTCCTACAGGACAGAGAGACAGACAGCATGGTGAACTCCTACAGGACAGAGAGACAGACAGCATGGTGAACTCCTACAGGACAGAGAGACAGACAGCATGGTGAACTCCTACAGGACAGAGAGAGACAGACAGCATGGTGAACTCCTACAGGACAGAGAGACAGACAGCATGGTGAACTCCTACAGGACAGAGAGACAGACAGCATGGTGAACTCCTACAGGACAGAGAGACAGACAGCAGGTGACTGACTGATTACGGTCTCTCCAATGGAACTCTAAGATCAGGTGAATTTCAGATTCTCCCTGACAGTCATTTCAGTTCACACTGAAAACATTTTATTGTGCAACGTCAGCGACTGAAAAGAGCTGTAGGTAAATATTAGACAATCTGTAGGTAAATATTTAGACAATCTGTAGGTAAATATTTAGACAATCTGTAGGTAAATATTTAGACAATCTGTAGGTAAATATTTAGACAATCTGTAGGTAAATATTAGACAATCTATAGGTAAATATTAGACAATCTATAGGTAAATATTAGACAATCTGTAGGTAAATATTTAGACAATCTGTAGGTAAATATTTAGACAATCTGTAGGTAAATATTTAGACAATCTGTAGGTAAATATTTAGACAATCTGTAGGTAAATATTAGACAATCTGTAGGTAAATATTAGACAATCTATATCTATAGGTAAATATTTAGACAATCTGTAGGTAAATATTTAGACAATCTGTAGGTAAATATTTAGACAATCTGTAGGTAAATATTAGACAATCTGTAGGTAAATATTAGACAATCTATAGGTAAATATTTAGACAATCTGTAGGTAAATATTTAGACAATCTGTAGGTAAATATTTAGACAATCTGTAGGTAAATATTAGACAATCTGTAGGTAAATATTAGACAACCTGTAGGTAAATATTAGACAATCTGTAGGTAAATATTAGACAATCTATATCTATAGGTAAATATTAGACAATCTATAGGTAAATATTAGACAATCTGTAGGTAAATATTTAGACAATCTGTAGGTAAATATTTAGACAATCTGTAGGTAAATATTTAGACAATCTGTAGGTAAATATTTAGACAATCTGTAGGTAAATATTAGACAATCTGTAGGTAAATATTAGACAATCTGTAGGTAAATATTTAGACAATCTGTAGGTAAATATTAGACAATCTGTAGGTAAATATTTAGACAATCTGTAGGTAAATATTAGACAATCTGTAGGTAAATATTAGACAATCTGTAGGTAAATATTAGACAATCTGTAGGTAAATATTTAGACAATCTGTAGGTAAATATTAGACAATCTGTAGGTAAATATTTAGACAATCTGTAGGTAAATATTAGACAATCTATATCTATAGGTAAATATTAGACAATCTATAGGTAAATATTAGACAATCTGTAGGTAAATATTTAGACAATCTATAGGTAAATATTAGACAATCTGTAGGTAAATATTTAGACAATCTGTAGGTAAATATTAGACAATCTATATCTATAGGTAAATATTAGACAATCTATAGGTAAATATTAGACAATCTGTAGGTAAATATTTAGACAATCTGTAGGTAAATATTAGACAATCTGTAGGTAAATATTTAGACAATCTATATCTATAGGTAAATATTAGACAATCTATAGGTAAATATTAGACAATCTGTAGGTAAATATTTAGACAATCTGTAGGTAAATATTTAGACAATCTGTAGGTAAATATTAGACAATCTGTAGGTAAATATTAGACAATCTGTAGGTAAATATTAGACAATCTGTAGGTAAATATTAGACAATCTGTAGGTAAATATTAGACAATCTGTAGGTAAATATTAGACAATCTGTAGGTAAATATTAGACAATCTGTAGGTAAATATTAGACAATCTATAGCTGTAGGTAAATAATTAGACAATCTATAGCTGTAGGTAAATATTAGACAATCTATAGCTGTAGGTAAATATTAGACAATCTATAGCTGTAGGTAAATATTAGACAATCTGTAGGTAAATATTAGACAATCTGTAGGTAAATATTAGACAATCTGTAGGTAAATATTAGACAATCTATATCTGTAGGTGAATATTAGACAATCTATAGCTGTGGGTAAATATTAGACAATCTATATCTGTAGGTGAATATTAGACAATCTATAGCTGTGGGTAAATATTAGACAATCTATAGCTGTGGGTAAATATTAGACAATCTATAGCTGTAGGTGAATATTAGACAATCTATAGCTGTGGGTAAATATTAGACAATCTATAGCTGTGGGTAAATATTAGACAATCTATATCTGTAGGTGAATATTAGACAATCTATAGCTGTGGGTAAATATTAGACAATCTATAGCTGTGGGTAAATATTAGACAATCTATAGCTGTAGGTGAATATTAGACAATCTATAGCTGTGGGTAAATATTAGACAATCTATAGCTGTGGGTAAATAATTAGACAATCTATAGCTGTGGGTAAATATTAGACAATCTATAGCTGTGGGTAAATAATTAGACAATCTATATCTGTAGGTAAATATTAGACAATCTATAGCTGTGGGTAAATAATTAGACAATCTATATCTGTAGGTAAATATTAGACAATCTATATCTGTAGGTAAATATTAGACAATCTATATCTGTAGGTAAATATTAGACAATCTATATCTGTAGGTAAATATTAGACAATCTATATCTGTAGGTAAATATTAGACAATCTATATCTGTAGGTAAATATTAGACAATCTATATCTGTAGGTAAATATTAGACAATCTATATCTGTAGGTAAATATTAGACAATCTATATCTGTAGGTAAATATTTAGACAATCTATATCTGTAGGTAAATATTAGACAATCTATATCTGTAGGTAAATATTAGACAATCTATATCTGTAGGTAAATATTAGACAATCTATATCTGTAGGTAAATATTAGACAATCTATATCTGTAGGTAAATATTAGACAATCTATATCTGTAGGTAAATATTAGACAATCTATATCTGTAGGTAAATATTTAGACAGTCTATAGCTGTAGGTAAATATTAGACAATCTATAGCTGTAGGTAAATATTAGACAATCTATATCTGTAGGTAAATATTAGACAATCTATAGCTGTAGGTAAATATTAGACAATCTATAGCTGTAGGTAAATATTAGACAATCTATAGGTAAATATTAGACAATCTATAGGTAAATATTAGACAATCTATATCTGTAGGTAAATATTAGACAATCTGTAGCTGTAGGTAAATATTTAGACAATCTATATCTGTAGGTAAATATTAGACAATCTATAGGTAAATATTAGACAATCTATATCTGTAGGTAAATATTAGACAATCTGTAGCTGTAGGTAAATATTTAGACAATCTATATCTGTAGGTAAATATTTAGACAATCTGTAGCTGTGGGTAAATATTAGACAATCTATATCTGTAGGTAAATATTTAGACAATCTATATCTGTAGGTAAATATTAGACAATCTATAGCTGTAGGTAAATATTAGACAATCTATAGCTGTA
>NC_068428.1:48879595-48927095 GCF_023373465.1 Oncorhynchus keta
TATGTATTGTATGGTATGTATTTATTGTATGTATGTATTGTATGTATTGTATGTATGTATTGTATGTATTTATTGTATGTATGTATTGTATGTATGTATTGTATGTATGTATTGTATGTATTTATTGTATGTATGTATTGTATGTATGTATTGTATGTATGTATTGTATGTATGGTATGTATGTATTGTATGGTATGTATGTATTGTATGTATGTATGTATTGTATGGTATGTATTGTATGGTATGTATGTATTGTATGGTATGTATTTATTGTATGTATGTATTGTATGTATGTATGTATGTATGTATGTATGTATGTATGTATGTATGTATTGTATGTATGTATTGTATGTATTGTATGTATTTATTGTATGTATGTATTGTATGTATGGTATGTATGTATGTATTGTATGTATTTATTGTATGTATTGTATGTATTTATTGTATGTATGTATGTATGTATGGTATGTATGTATTGTATGTATGTATGTATTGTATGGTATGTATGTATTGTATGTATGTATTGTATGTATGTATGTATTTATTGTATGTATTTATTGTATTTATGGTATGTATGTATTGTATGTATGTATTGTATGTATTTATTGTATGTATGTATAGTATGTATTGTATGTATATATTGTATGGTATGTATGTATGTATATATTGTATGGTATGTATGTATATATTGTATGGTATGTATGTATATATTGTATGGTATGTATGTATGTATTGTATGTATGGTATGTATGTATTGTATGTATTTATGGTATGTATTGTATGTATGTATGTATGCATGTATTGTATGGTATGTATGTATTGTATGTATGTATTGTATGGTATGTATGTATTGTATGGTATGTATTGTATGGTATGTATTGTATGTATGTATTGTATGTATATATTGTATGTATTTATGTATTGTATGTATGTATGTATGGTATGTATGTATTGTATGGTATGTATTTATTGTATGTATGTATTGTATGTATTGTATGTATGTATTGTATGTATTTATTGTATGTATTTATGTATATATTGTATGTATTTATGGTATGCATGGTATGTATTGTATGGTATGTATTGTATGTATTGTATGTATGGTATGTATTGTATGGTATGTATTGTATTGTATGTATATATTGTATGTATTGTATTGTATGTATATATTGTATGTATTGTATATATTTATGTATGCATGGTATGTATTGTATGGTATGTATTGTATGTATGTATTGTATTGTATGTATGATATGTATGTATTTATTGTATGTATTGTATGTATTTATTGTATGTATGTATTGTATTGTATTGTATGTATGTATTGTATGTATGTATGTATTTATGGTATGTATGTATGTATTGTATGTATGTATTGTATGTATGTATTTATGTATGTATGTATTGTATTGTATGTATGTATTGTATGTATTTATTGTATGTATTTATAGTATGTATTTATGTATGTATTGTATGTATGGTATGTATTGTATGTATGTATTGTATGTATTTATTGTATGTATTTATAGTATGTATTTATAGTATGTATTGTATGGTATGTATGTATGGTATGCATGTATGTATTTATTGTATGTATGTATGGTATGTATGTATTTATTGTATGTATGTATGTATTGTATGTATGTATTGTATGTATGTATGGTATGTATGTATTGTATGTATGTATTGTATGTATGTATGGTATGTATGTATGTATGTATTTATTGTATGTATGTATTGTATGTATTGTATGTATGTATTGTATGTATGTATTGTATGTATGTATTGTATGTATGTATTGTATGTATTGTATGTATTGTATGTATGTATGGTATGTATGTATTGTATGTATGTATTGTATGTATGTATTGTATGTATGTATGGTATGTATGTATTGTATTGTATGTATTGTATGTATGTATTGTATTGTATTGTATGTATTGTATGTATGTATTGTATTGTATGTGTCTTACCCTTGGTGATGGCTTTGGTAGAGCGACAGCCATGCCATTCTTTAAACTCCCTGCTTTGACAACACAGTCCGTCTGGTCCAATGGCTGGAGAGGAGAAGAAGATGGAGGAGGGGCCAGGAGTAAAAACAGTAAAATGTCATGTTTAAAATCAAAACGTGTTTACCATCCTATGTACCATCCCTCACCACAGGAAGACACACAATGAGCCCTGTGACTCACCGAACGCTGTGCTTCTGTCATACGGGTTCATCTGCCATTTGTTGAACACTGAAACACAGACAAACGTTTGGTTGCTAATACAACAGTATCTGACATTATAAAAACAGCATGTTTGGATCCCGGTTGCTGATTGGTTGATAGCAGGGAGTTATATCGCCACATTCCACAGGAAACACTGGTTAACAGATCCAATTATTTAATTAATGTGCCCATCCACTGTCCCACAGCCCAGCCAGTCAATATATAAACGATATCTCCCCTGGGGGGGGCTGTAGAGAACATTTCCCCATGTACTCCCCTAGCGGGGGGGATGAAGTCTTGATGTGTGCAATACGTATGCGTTGGTAACCATCTTCATCTTCATCACGCAAAGGAACAGAAGTGACGATCCCAAAAGCCTCTCTGATCCAGATTCATTTAAAAATCATGATCATTATAAATGGATATAAATACAAATGAGCATGTAGTTAGCTGTGATGTGACTGTGTTAGATGTAGTTAGCTGTGATGTGACTGTGTTAGATGTAGTTAGCTGTGATGTGACTGTGTGTTAGCTGTAGTTAGCTGTGATGTGACTGTGTTAGCTGTAGTTAGCTGTGATGTGACTGTGTTAGCTGTAGTTAGCTGTGATGTGACTGTGTGTTAGCTGTAGTTAGCTGTGATGTGACTGTGTTAGCTGTAGTTAGCTGTGATGTGACTGTGTGTTAGCTGTGATGTGACTGTGTGTTAGCTGTAGTTAGCTGTGATGTGACTGTGTTAGCTGTAGTTAGCTGTGATGTGACTGTGTTAGCTGTGATGTGACTGTGTTAGCTGTGATGTGACTGTGTGTTAGCTGTAGTTAGCTGTGATGTGACTGTGTTAGCTGTAGTTAGCTGTGATGTGACTGTGTGTTAGCTGTGATGTGACTGTGTGTTAGCTGTAGTTAGCTGTGATGTGACTGTGTGTTAGATGTAGTTAGCTGTGATGTGACTGTGTGTTAGCTGTGATGTGACTGTGTGTTAGCTGTGATGTGACTGTGTGTTAGCTGTGATGTGACTGTGTGTTAGCTGTGATGTGACTGTGTGTTAGCTGTGATGTGACTGTGTGTTAGCTGTAGTTAGCTGTGATGTGACTGTGTGTTAGCTGTAGTTAGCTGTGATGTGACTGTGTGTTAGCTGTGATGTGACTGTGTGTTAGCTGTGATGTGACTGTGTTAGCTGTGATGTGACTGTGTGTTAGCTGTAGTTAGCTGTGATGTGACTGTGTGTTGGCTGTGATGTGACTGTGTGTTAGCTGTGATGTGACTGTGTTAGCTGTAGTTAGCTGTGATGTGACTGTGTTAGCTGTAGTTAGCTGTGATGTGACTGTGTGTTAGCTGTGATGTGACTGTGTGTTAGCTGTAGTTAGCTGTGATGTGACTGTGTTAGCTGTAGTTAGCTGTGATGTGACTGTGTGTTAGCTGTGATGTGACTGTGTGTTAGCTGTGATGTGACTGTGTGTTAGCTGTAGTTAGCTGTGATGTGACTGTGTGTTAGCTGTAGTTAGCTGTGATGTGACTGTGTTAGCTGTAGTTAGCTGTGATGTGACTGTGTGTTAGCTGTAGTTAGCTGTGATGTGACTGTGTTAGCTGTAGTTAGCTGTGATGTGACTGTGTTAGCTGTAGTTAGCTGTGATGTGACTGTGTGTTAGCTGTAGTTAGCTGTGATGTGACTGTGTTAGCTGTAGTTAGCTGTGATGTGACTGTGTTAGCTGTAGTTAGCTGTGATGTGACTGTGTGTTAGCTGTGATGTGACTGTGTGTTAGCTGTAGTTAGCTGTGATGTGACTGTGTGTTAGCTGTAGTTAGCTGTGATGTGACTGTGTGTTAGCTGTGATGTGACTGTGTGTTAGCTGTAGTTAGCTGTGATGTGACTGTGTGTTAGCTGTAGTTAGCTGTGATGTGACTGTGTGTTAGCTGTAGTTAGCTGTGATGTGACTGTGTGTTAGCTGTAGTTAGCTGTGATGTGACTGTGTGTTAGCTGTAGTTAGCTGTGATGTGACTGTGTGTTAGCTGTAGTTAGCTGTGATGTGACTGTGTGTTAGCTGTAGTTAGCTGTGATGTGACTGTGTGTTAGCTGTAGTTAGCTGTGATGTGACTGTGTTAGCTGTGATGTGACTGTGTGTTAGCTGTGATGTGACTGTGTGTTAGCTGTGATGTGACTGTGTTAGCTGTGATGTGACTGTGTTAGCTGTGATGTGACTGTGTTAGCTGTGATGTGACTGTGTTAGCTGTGATGTGACTGTGTTAGCTGTGATGTGACTGTGTTAGCTGTAGTTAGTGATGTGACTGTGTTAGCTGTAGTTAGCTGTGATGTGACTGTGTGTTAGCTGTGATGTGACTGTGTGTTAGCTGTGATGTGACTGTGTGTTAGCTGTAGTTAGCTGTGATGTGACTGTGTGTTAGCTGTAGTTAGCTGTGATGTGACTGTGTGTTAGCTGTAGTTAGCTGTGATGTGACTGTGTGTTAGCTGTAGTTAGCTGTGATGTGACTGTGTGTTAGCTGTAGTTAGCTGTGATGTGACTGTGTGTTAGCTGTAGTTAGCTGTGATGTGACTGTGTGTTAGCTGTGATGTGACTGTGTGTTAGCTGTAGTTAGCTGTGATGTGACTGTGTGTTAGCTGTAGTTAGCTGTGATGTGACTGTGTGTTAGCTGTAGTTAGCTGTGATGTGACTGTGTTAGCTGTAGTTAGCTGTGATGTGACTGTGTTAGCTGTAGTTAGCTGTGATGTGACTGTGTTAGCTGTAGTTAGCTGTGATGTGACTGTGTGTTAGCTGTAGTTAGCTGTGATGTGACTGTGTGTTAGCTGTAGTTAGCTGTGATGTGACTGTGTGTTAGCTGTGATGTGACTGTGTGTTAGCTGTAGTTAGCTGTGATGTGACTGTGTGTTAGCTGTAGTTAGCTGTGATGTGACTGTGTTAGCTGTAGTTAGCTGTGATGTGACTGTGTTAGCTGTAGTTAGCTGTGATGTGACTGTGTTAGCTGTAGTTAGCTGTGATGTGACTGTGTGTTAGCTGTGATGTGACTGTGTGTTAGCTGTGATGTGACTGTGTGTTAGCTGTGATGTGACTGTGTGTTAGCTGTGATGTGACTGTGTGTTAGCTGTGGTTAGCTGTGATGTGACTGTGTTAGCTGTGATGTGACTGTGTGTTAGCTGTGATGTGACTGTGTGTTAGCTGTGATGTGACTGTGTGTTAGCTGTGATGTGACTGTGTGTTAGCTGTGATGTGACTGTGTGTTAGCTGTGATGTGACTGTGTGTTAGCTGTGATGTGACTGTGTGTTAGCTGTGATGTGACTGTGTGTTAGCTGTGATGTGACTGTGTGTTAGCTGTGATGTGACTGTGTGTTAGCTGTAGTTAGCTGTGATGTGACTGTGTGTTAGCTGTAGTTAGCTGTGATGTGACTGTGTTAGCTGTAGTTAGCTGTGATGTGACTGTGTTAGCTGTAGTTAGCTGTGATGTGACTGTGTTAGCTGTAGTTAGCTGTAGTTAGCTGTAGTTAGCACCCGATAGCGTCGGTACACTTCAAGCACTTATGACATGGCAAAAATATGTCTGTCTGTCATACCTGCTCCACCAGTCTACTGTCTGTCATACCTGCTCCACCAGTCTTCTGTCTGTCATACCTGCTCCACCAGTCTTCTGTCTGTCATACCTGCTCCACCAGTCTTCTGTCTGTCATACCTGCTCCACCAGTCTTCTGTCATACCTGCTCCACCAGTCTTCTGTCTGTCATACCTGCTCCACCAGTCTTCTGTCTGTCATACCTGCTCCACCAGTCTTTCTGTCTGTCATACCTGCTCCACCAATCTGTCTGTCATACCTGCTCCACCAGTCTGTCTGTCATACCTGCTCCACCAGTCTGTCTGTCATACCTGCTCCACCAGTCTGTCTGTCATACCTGCTCCACCAGTCTGTCTATCATACCTGCTCCACCAGTCTGTCTATCATACCTGCTCCACCAGTCTTCACAGCAGTTCTCCCCTTCTTCCCCTCCTGTTGGTCCTTCAGAGTCTCATACACTATCTGGATCACTGGGATACTGAAGGCCTAGAGAGGGAAGAGGGGAAAGAGAGGAGGGGAAAGAGAGGAGGGGAAAGAGAGGAGGGGAAAGAGAGGAGGGGAAAGAGAGGAGGGGAAGGAGAGGAGGGGAAGAGGGGAGGAAAGAGAGTGGGAGTGGGAATGAGGCAAGTAGGTCTTTAACAGATATCAATTCGGTGGAAATTGGTTTTTCAAACTCTGCCATGACACGTGTTGTAGCAGTAGACCCAACAGAAACACAACTCGATCCTCTAAACGCACAAATTACTGGTCTTTTGGTGTGATTGAAGCATTGACATGGACTCAGAACATACATTTCCCTGGTTTCTCTATTAAATAAGTGTAATATTGTGAGAGAGAAATAAAACTGAATAGAAAACAACAGAATTCTAGAAAATACAGAATAGTATAATTGTTCGGGCCCCCTAGTTGTTAATGAACCATTATTTGACCAAGTACATTGACAGAAAACACATAGTACACTAAGGACCTGGGGAAGGGTAGAGGAGGAGAATGGGCCTAATGGGGGGGGGGGGGGGTAGGGGAGGAGAATGGGCCTAATGGGGGGGTAGAGGAGGAGAATGGGCCTAATGGGGGAGGGTAGAGGAGGAGAATGGGCCTAATGGGGGAGGGTAGAGGAGGAGAATGGGCCTAATGGGGGGGGTAGAGGAGGAGAATGGGCCTAATGGGGGAGGGTGGAGGAGGAGAATGGGCCTAATGGGGGGGGTAGAGGAGGAGAATGGGCCTAATGGGGGGGGTAGAGGAGGAGAATGGGCCTAATGGGGGGGGTAGAGGAGGAGAATGGGCCTAATGGGGGGGGTAGAGGAGGAGAATGGGCCTAATGGGGGGGGGTAGAGGAGGAGAATGGGCCTAATGGGGGGGTAGAGGAGGAGAATGGGCCTAATGGGGGAGGGTAGAGGAGGAGAATGGGCCTAATGGGGGAGGGTAGAGGAGGAGAATGGGCCTAATGGGGGAAGGGTAGAGGAGGAGAATGGGCCTAATGGGGGAGGGTGGAGGAGGAGAATGGGCCTAATGGGGGGGTAGAGGAGGAGAATGGGCCTAATGGGGGGGGGTAGATGCTGGAGAATGGGCCTAATGGGGGGGGTAGAGGAGGAGAATGGGCCTAATGGGGGGGTAGAGGAGGAGAATGGGCAATGGGGGGAGGGTAGAGGAGAAATGGGCCTAATGGGGGGAGGGTAGAGGAGGAGAATGGGCCTAATGGGGGTAGAGGAGGAGAATGGGCCCTAATGGGGGGGTGAAGGATTTGAGAATGGGTCTAATAACTGTATTAGGGGGGAGTTTCAGGAGGAGAATGGGCTCTAATGGGGGTGAAGGAGGAGAATGGGCACTAATTAGGGGGTAGAGGAGGAGAATGGGCCTAATGGGGGATGAAGGAGGAGAATGGGCAATTAGGGGGAGTAGAGGAGGAGAATGGGCCTAATGGGGGTGGAGGAGGAGAATGGGCCTAATTAGGGGGGGGAGTAGAGGAGGAGAATGGGCCTAATGGGGGTGAAGGAGGAGAATGGGCAACAATGGGGGGGGTAGAGGAGCCTAATGGAATGTTTCATTTGTTTTAAAGTAGATGCTGGATTTGACAATAACACTATGGTAGAACATGTTTCAGCGTGACCCCTGACCTCTAGTAGATGCTGGATTTGACAATAACACTGTATGGATGGTAGAACATGTTTCAGCGTGACCCCCTGACCTCTAGTAGATGCTGGATTTGACAATAACACTGTATGGATGGTAGAACATGTTTCAGCGACCCCCTGACCTCTAGTAGATGCTGGATTTGACAATAACACTGTATGGTAGAACATGTTTCAGCGACCCCCTGACCTCTAGTAGATGCTGGATTTGACAATATGGAGGACCGGCGCGACACTCACCCCAGTCTTACCGCTCCCAGTCTCTGCCGCCTGAACACAACAGAATCAACAACAGGTGGAGTCAATACACGGAATGTGGGAGGAGTCATTATAAGTTAAGGTTGAACCGGCCTTTTTCTCACCATGAGGACATCTCCTCCCCCCAGGATCAACGGAATGGACTCTGCCTGGATGTCTGTGGGGAGGCTGGAACAAACCATCAGCAGTCAACGCTGGGGACGGGAATCTGAGCATGTGTAACAGTATAGACCGTCCGTCCCCTCGCCTCGACCCGGGCTCGAACCAGGAACACATCGACAACAGTACGGCAATCTGAGCATGTAACAGTATAGACCGTCCGTCCCCTCGCCCCGACCCGGGCTCGAACCAGGAACACATCGACAACAGTACGGCAATCTGAGCATGTGTAACAGTATAGACCGTCCGTCCCCTCGCCCCGACCCGACCCGGGCTCGAACCAGGAACACATCGACAACAGTACGGCAATCTGAGCATGTGTAACAGTATAGACCGTCCGTCCCCTCGCCCCGACCCGACCCGGGCTCGAACCAGGAACACATCGACAACAGTCACAACGCTGGGGATGGGAATCTGAGCATGTGTAACAGTATAGACCGTCCGTCCCCTCGCCCCGACCCGGGCTCGAACCAGGAACACATCGACAACAGTACGGCAATCTGAGCATGTGTAACAGTATAGACCGTCCGTCCCCTCGCCCCGACCCGACCCGGGCTCGAACCAGGAACACATCGACAACAGTCACAACGCTGGGGATGGGAATCTGAGCATGTGTAACAGTATAGACCGTCCGTCCCCTCGCCCCGACCCGGGCTCGAACCAGGAACACATCGACAACAGTCACACCTCGAAACAGCGTTTACCCATTGCTCCACAAAAGGTGTCAGAGCAAGCGACGTCGCCGATTGGAACGCTCCCAGCGCGCACCACCCGCTGACTAGCGAGCCATTTCGCATTGGCTACACATGGTTACATGCACACGATAGCAATAGGGTTGTGTATAGTCAGATGAATAGAGTAGTTTGTTTACACCGTTATTAACGGTGTATTAACGGGTATTGAGCGTTCATAAATTCATTAGTTATTTTGGGATCTGGAACATTCAAACGAGTGATCTGAAATCGGAGTAGATGGCCGGAGGGAATTTACTAACGCGACCTAATTCGAAAATGGTTGTTTTAATCGGCGTATGCATACTTAGATTTTGAATTTACGCAGGTTAAACTAAGCAGAGTAAAGTGTTTACATAACTAATGCGATAGTCAGCCTTGTGCCACAATCCGTTACATATCCTAATTATTAGTGTGCATGTTTAACGTAACCAATGAGCACAGGAGTGTCATACATTCATGGTGAGACATGAATGTACGTTTAGTATTAACGTAGTTAAAACAACACGAGAATATATTTAACGACATAACGCCCTGGTTATCGTTACATAACTCAGTGGCCTAAAGTCCCTTAAAGCTGGTTGGGTTTCTCCATATGAACATCTCCGTGGAGTTGCGAGGACACCGGGCGGAGCGCAACTCCGGTCACATCGAGTCGCTGTCAATCGATATGACTAAACAGTCGGTGGTCGGTAATAGACACACAACAAAACGTTTTATTAACAAGTATGGATTTTCAGCAAAAAAAAATTCACGCAACTACAGAGGTCAAACATAGGTAGGTACACGGCAAGGGTTTAAAGATTGACGTTTTTACAAGTATCGAGTGACAGCGACTCGGAGGCTCAGTGGTCGTAACTCAAGTCCATTGATGTGATGGACATAGAGAGAAAACCTCGGATAACTTACAGCCAGTCCATCTCCTCGACTGCTTGGGCGATCTCAGGCATAACGCCCATTTCTGTGGACGAAAGGGAACCATTATTGGAAGGAAAAAGGGCTTAAACCAATCTTAAATGCGTTCACTTATAGATAAGTACTGATAACAGTGAGAATACGGTAAAATATATATTTTCATTTCTTACCAGAAAACGCTGCCATATTTGCCAACGACTTTGACAAAAAAAAAACCGGATGTGACGTGTCTCTTCTCACTAATTTAATGTGCATGCCGCCACCAACTGTACGGGAAGTGAACTGGAAAACAATTTCAAATCCATTGCGCAAAAGGAAAAATGAAACATACAAAAGACAAAAATAGATACACAAGAAAACATCCCACTACTTCATTCATAGTCCAATCCAAAAGGGGGGGGGGTTGTTATAAAATATATGTTTTTTGTTTTTAAAACAAACCCATATAAAACGTACATGGGGAACACAATTATTTCATATTTATTTAACGAGGCAAGACAGTTAAAAACAAATGCTTATTTACAATGATCGCCTACCAAAAGGCAAAAAGGCCTCCTGCGGGTCGGTGGCTGCGATAATTTATCTATATACATAATAATAATATATATAATATACATATATATATATATAATTATAATTATCGCAGCCCCCGACCCGCAGGAGGCCTTTTGCCTTTTGGTAGGCGATCATTGTGTGTGTATATATATATATATATATATATATATATATATATATATATATATATATATATATATATAGGACAAAACACACATCACAACAAGGGAGACAACACTACATAAAGAGAGACCGAAGACAACAACATAGCAAGGCAGCAACATATGACAACACAGCATGGTAGCACCACAACGTAACAACAACATTGTCGCAGCACAAAACATGGTACAGACATTATAGGGCCCAGTCAACAGCACAAAGGGCAAGAAGGTGAGACAACAATACATCACACAAAGCAGCCACAACTGTCAGTGAGAGTGGCCATGATTGAGTCTTTGACTGAAAAGATGGAGATAAAACTGTCCAGTTTGAGTGTTTGTTGCAGCCCGTTCCAGTCGCTAGCTGCAGCGAACTGAAAAGAGGAGCGACCCAGGGATGTGTGCTTTGGGGACCTTTAAACAGAATGCGACTGGCAAAATGTGCGTTGAATGTGGAGGATGAGGGCTGCAGTAGATATCTCAGAGAGGGGGAGTGAGGTCTAAGAGGGTTTTATAAATAAGCATCAACCAGTGGGTCTTGCGACGGGTATACAGAGATGACCAGTTTACAGAGGAGTATAGAGTGCAGTGATGTGTCCTATAAGGAGCATTGGTGGAAAATCTGATGGCCGAATGGTAAAGAACATCTAGCCACTAGAGAGCACCCTTACCTGCCGATCTATAAATTACGTCTCCGTAATCTAGCATGGGTAGGATGGTCATCTGAATCAGGGTTAGTTTGGCAGCTGGGGTGAAAGAGGAGCGATTACGATAGAGGAAACCAAGTCTAGATTTAATTTTAGCCTGCAGTTTTGCTATGTGAGGACAATATCACAGTACACAAGGGTCATACACATATTTATAATATAAACAGAGGCAGAGTATTTAATTGTCTTAAAATATAGTTCAGTTTCTTTTTGTTTCTTTTTTGCAAGGTAATAAAATGTGGTGTTTTGTTTGTAAATGTACATCTGTAAATCTGACATTTTGCTGCATCTTTTGAACCGGTAGTAGCTCCTACGAATGGTTTATTTTGGCTTTTTAATGTAGTTTCCATAGGGTGAGTACTTTTAAAACATTATCATTTTAGGTCATTATCATTGATATGAGGCACATATATTAAAAACATTGACACGTCTTATGAATCAGTGTATAATTTGAATAATTGTAACTCCGCCTTCTTGGTAAAAAAAAAAACACAGATGGAACAATTAGACAGATTTTTCACCCGATGTAAAAATGTGAAGCATTTCCGCTCACTACCAAATATGGTGATGAGAGGAAGCCCAGTGGCCGGCAGTGGGAGAAGATGCCGGAGAAGGATTTTGGCCGAAATTCTGCAAATATTCTCTTCAATTAAACATTTAATCTGAAATTCAGTTTTCTGTTTCCAGATCTAGAATATGTAACAAACAGAGTGGACTACATTTCTTACTTGCTTGTTCTGCCCACTATGATTAATTTGCTCTCATTGGAAACGACTGTTCTATCTTGGGTTAGTTATAATAGTCTTTGGTAAAACTGCCGAAAAGTAAACCGCGTTTCGTTAAACAGTCCTCTTTTTTGTACCGTCCTGTATTCCGTAGTTTGTGACAAGAGTTTGGCTCAACTATCCACGTAAACATGGCTGATGATAGCAACATTGACGTGGAAGATGAGAACATTTTGTATGATTTACTGATAAATACGGAATGGCCACCGGAGACCGACACTCAGGTTTGTACAAAAAAAAAAAGGATTCGGTTCATTGTTAATAACTTATAGACGGAAATGTCAAGTTGAAGTGATTGCTCACCCTGCAACGTTAGCTAGTAACGGTTAGCCACGTCGCAACACATCTTCCACTCAGTCATGGCTGATAACAGGTTATATGGACGGGCATTGAATCAACATTACGCGCAGTTAAATATTCAGTCACCGTAAACACATCTATAGGATAAAGGAGTTTAACTTCAGCGTTTGAGTTGTATTTTTATATTTTTGTTTTTACTTTCCAAACGTTGGCTAACTAGTCTGTTGTGAGTGTGTTGATGATGCTAAGTTAGCTGTCTTGACGTTACCATATTCTGTACTTTGTCCAGGGATGATGTTTTGGCTCTAGTATCATCACACTGGTGTAAATTGGTTGATTCCCAATCACACTGTAATTCAGGGTTTGTATAGAAAGCTAAATAACAGTCTGTCACTCTCTGCCATTTGCAGTTGCGAGGCAACAAGGAGCACAGTTCATCTGTTATTGCCAAGGCTGTGACAGGTAAGACGGGATCCTCGAGGCATCTTTGTCCCTCGCTGATCTGGTTGTTCATACTGTATCCCTTTTTAAATTCATGTTAAGAAAATAATGATCGTATTGGAAGCAAGCCCGAGGTTTCCTCCCAAGTCACCCTATGTTCCCCTAGTGCATTACGTTTGACCAGAGCCCGCTGGGTCGTTAGACCTACTCGTCTTGAGAAGTGTAACTTGGTATTAAATTATGTATTTTTTATTTTCACCTAATTTTGACATTCTGTCTTAAAGAGCACATGTTCAACTTTAATACGACACATTGTTTTCCCATCTCAAGAGGTTAAATAAAATGAATGCTAATTTTCCATGAAGAAAAAGTGGTTGTTACTAGTGTTTTCGTGGAGGAAATCGATATGACTGTTATGATTTCACATTTGAATATCAGATAAGTAGACCAAGGTGCTAAACCCTTTAAGTTGTGTTATATGCTGTTTATGTTAATCTACTCTGATTTCACTCTCATCTGAGTGTTCCAGAGCGCAGAATAACTGAATAATTTACGAACGCGCAACGCAACGCCTGTTGAATAAGACCAGTGTCAGTAAACGTGGGAAAAAACGTTTTTAAATTTTTCTCAGCAGTACAATCATATTTTGATCCACCTGCCACTGGGGCAGGTAGATTTTAAGAATCTACTTGCCCCAGATTTGAAGAATCTACCTGCCCCAGATTTGAAGAATCTACCTGCCCCAGATTTGAAGAATCTACCTGCCCCAGATTTGAAGAATCTACCTGCCCCTCACAGTTTAATAATCTACCTGCCCCTCACAGTTTAATAATCTACCTGCCCCACATTTGAAGAATCTACCTGCCCCACATTTGAAGAATCTACCTGCCCCACATTTGAAGAATCTTGCCCCTCACAGTGTAATAATCTACCTGCCCCAGATTTGAAGAATCTACCTGCCCCAGATTTGAAGAATCTACCTGCCCCTCACAGTTTAATAATCTACCTGCCCCTCACAGTGTAATAATCTACCTGCCCCAGATTTGAAGAATCTACCTGCCCCAGATTTGAAGAATCTACCTGCCCCAGATTTGAAGAATCTACCTGCCCCTCACAGTTTAATAATCTACCTGCCCCTCACAGTTTAATAATCTACCTGCCCCTCACAGTTTAATAATCTACCTGCCCCAGATTTGAAGAATCTACCTGCCCCAGATTTGAAGAATCTACCTGCCCCAGATTTGAAGAATCTACCTGCCCCTGATTATGCCGCTAAAGGACAAACAAAAAAAAAATGTTTTAATGTTTCGAAAACAATAAATGGAATATTAGTAAGACGTAAGTAATGTGGTATAATTAATTAAACTTTTAACCAATAAGACAAATGTTCACCTGCCCCTTTAAGGGTGGGAGGTTACCATGTAAAAATACTTTAAAATACTACTTAAGTCAGAACAAAAAAATATCTGTAAATTACTTTACTATTTATATTTCTGACAACATTTACTTCACTACATTCTTAAAGATATTTTTTTTATTTTTACTCCATACATTTTCCCTGACACCCAAAAGTACTCATTACATTTTGAATGCTTAGTAAGAACATCCCTGGTCATCCCTACTAGCCTCTGATCTGGAGGACTCACTAAACAGAGAACATCCCTGGTCATCTCTACTGCCTCTGATCTGGAGGACTCACTAAACACAGGCTTTGTTTGTAAATTATGTCTGAGTTTTGGAGCGTGACCCTGGCTATTCATGAATTAAAAAACTGAAGATGAATGATGCCCTCCGGTTTAGCTTTAATATCAGGAATTTGATATGATTTATACTTTAACTTTTAATACACAAGTTTTTTTTTTCATCAATTAAATGTACTATTGATACCTAAGTATATGTAATACCAAATACCTTTTTAGACTTTTACTCAAGTAGTATTTTACTGGGTGAGTTTTACTTTTACTTGAGTCCTTTTCTATTAATTTATCTGAACTTTTACTGAAGTATGAAAACTGGGTCCTTTTTCCACCACTGGAGGTTACCGTGGTAACACGATTGGAGTCATGTTCGTGCCTGTGAGATGGAGTCTGACTAGTAAACGCCTCGTCTTCTCTTCTCTAGCAGGTGAAATTAAAACGTAGAAAAACGACCCGACTTGTGGAACAAAACAATGAGAACGGAAACACAAGGACAAAGTCTAGACTTTAGTTTCAAGTAGATTACTCCATCTTTTATTACTGTGCACAGCACTTATTAAAACAAATCTTTCACTCAGCTCTTCAGGTGCACACAGCCCCCAGTCAGGCAGTGTTGAGGTGGGAAAGGCTAGATAGGATTCCTAGTTCTTTGACTTTGTTCGATTTAATTGACCAACTATGAAACAAAACAGGCAGAAATACTTTGAAAACTTTACTGCAGCATTTATTTTTCCTGTGATCATACTTGACTTTTTAGTCACAAATGCGATTGAAATGTTGGCACTGTGGAGCCCTGACCACCCACCAACATGGCTGGTGAAATACACATCTTTACCTGCCAATGTCAAAATCTACCTGCACCAACGCTCTGGATAACAGTACAAACCAACCTAACCAGTTCTGCTGAAGTAATATGGTCAGATTGAGGTGTTCTATAATTTGTGTCTGGAAGTAGCTGGGAACCTGAGTGCCGTTGTGGACACTCAGATCACACCTACTGCCAGAGTGTCCAGTGAGTGGTCAGAGAGCGAAACACTTTGAATTGACCAACGCCCAGAGCTCACTCGGAGCTGCACACTCTAGGTGCACTCTGGCACTCCAGAGTAAATTCACCAACACACAAGTTCCATTGTTAATCCAACAGCTACATTAGTTGGTGTAGTTACTAAAACAGCTGGAAGTCTTGATTGGTTGTAGATATTTCTGTACTTATTTACAGATTTGAATAGCACAGAAGTAGACAAAGGTGTCATGCCCTTTAAAAAAAAAAAATTCTGTAATTATTTGTATTTAAAGTCTACTTTGTCTAAAGTTGTGATGTTGTATTTGCAGTGAATGGTTTGAAGTGATGTCACAATAGGGTGGGGTTTTAGAATGTTGAATTAAGTCACATTTAAAGTGAATGAAGGAGGACAACAATGAATAGTTAAATCATGAATATATATATATATATTATATAGTCTGCACGTTTTAATGTTTGAGTGGTATTTCCAGCTAAAAACAGTAAGGAATTTGAACTATGATGAAGATTTAAAGTCAAAACATTTTGTTTCGCCAGTCCCTCTTAAAATGACTATACCAAATAAAGTAACAGGGTTGCCGATTTTTTTTAATTTATTTTATTTTTCTTCTTAAATCTGCCATCAATCCCCTTGTTAGCCTCCCGGGGTGGTAATCTAGCGGGTTAGCCTCCCGGGGTGGTAATCTAGCGGGTTAGCCTCCCGGGGTGGTAATCTAGCGGGTTAGCCTCCCGGGGTGGTAATCTAGCGGGTTAGCCTCCCGGGGTGGTAATCTAGCGGGTTAGCCGCCCGGGGGGTGGTAATCTAGCGGGTTAGCCGCCCGGGGGGTGGTAATCTAGCGGGTTAGCCGCCCGGGGGGTGGTAATCTAGCGGGTTAGCCGCCCGGGGGGTGGTAATCTAGCGGGTTAGCCGCCCGGGGGGTGGTAATCTAGCGGGTTAGCCGCCCGGGGTGGTAATCTAGCGGGTTAGCCGCCCGGGGGGTGGTAATCTAGCGGGTTAGCCGCCCGGGGGGTGGTAATCTAGCGGGTTAGCCGCCCGGGGGGTGGTAATCTAGCGGGTTAGCCGCCCGGGGGGTGGTAATCTAGCGGGTTAGCCGCCCGGGGGGTGGTAATCTAGCGGGTTAGCCGCCCGGGGGGTGGTAATCTAGCGGGTTAGCCGCCCGGGGGGTGGTAATCTAGCGGGTTAGCCGCCCGGGGGGTGGTAATCTAGCGGGTTTGCCTCCCGGGTTTAAACTTGAAGTTGGAAAGAGGAGAATGTTTAATAGACAAAGTGAGCTGATTATCATCATTAATAAACACCAGAGGTGTAGACTCGAGTCACATGACCTGGTCCCACGTCACATGACCTGGTCCCGCGTCACATGACCTGGTCCCCGGGCGTCACATGACCTGGCCCCGCGGGCGGTAATCACATGACCTGGCCCCGGGCGGTCACATGACCTGGCCCCCGGGTCACATGACCTGGCCCCGCGTCAATAGACATGACCTGGTAATAAACACCAGAGGTGTGGACTCGAGTCACATGACCTGGTCCCGCGTCACATGACCTTGTCCCGCGTCACATGACCTGGTCCCGCGTCACATGACCTGGTCCCGCGTCACATGACCTGGTCCCACCTCGGGGAAACACTACCGCTATATTAGGAGAGGTTTATCTGCAATGAAAATACAGTTAAATAAATGAATGAAGGCCTATTTAATTAATTCTGACTGGGTTTGGCTCGACGCCCCTACGGGGCACCATTTCGGTGGTAATTGAACATTTACCTATGTGCTGGAACACGCTAGGACTTCAACATGTGTGATCCTAGCCACTCCTCACCATGTCTTCTCCATGTCTGTTGTAGGACCTTTTAGGTTCATCCTGCATTACCTGTGGTACAGGTGAGCTCTTTATATTACTCACATCGAAACTCATCAACTATTTCATTACTATTTACCCCTGTAACCTGAAACTCTTTCCAGCTTCGTAAAACCGTATATAGTTTTTGTCAAATTGACTTTAGTAATGTTTATGCTGTTGTGTTGCTCCTCTTGTTGTGGTTTGTAACAGCTGACTGATGTATCTGTGATCTTGAACCAGTCCCTCTAGCTCCTCTCTACCTCCTGGCCTGGTCCGACTGGCCAACAAGCAGATCAACTGGCAACTGGTGCTAGCAAGGTATATATTACAGTACACACGCAGGCACCACTCCAGGCCCTTCATACATTCATATGAATTCAACCTCTGACCTTTGTTTATGTTTATTTGACCTTTTATTTTGACCTCGACGGCAATTGAGACCCAAGTTTATTTTTTTATTTATTTTTTATTTTTTTTTAACACAAGGGAGCCATCAGGGTTAATTTAGCCAGATTTAATTTGTCTTATGATTTAAATTATTATTTTTTTTATTTTTGCCTTTATTTAACTAGGCAAGTCCGTTAAGAACAAATTCTTATTTTCAATGACGGCCTAGGAACAGTGGGTTAACTGGTCTAGGAACAGTGGGTTAACTGGTCTAGGAACATTGGGTTAACTGGTCTAGGAAGATGCAAGTGGCTGCTCCACTGGTTGTCATAGGTGTTTGCATCAATTTGTAAGTCGCTCTGGATAAGAGCGTCTGCTAAATGACTTAAATGTAAATGTAAATGTAAATGGGTTAACTGGTCTAAACAGTGGGTTAACTGGTCTAGGAACAGTGGGTTAACTGGTCTAGGAACAGTGGGTTAACTGGTCTAGGAACAGTGGGTTAACTGGTCTAGGAACAGTGGGTTAACTGGTCTAGGAACAGTGGGTTAACTGGTCTAGGAACAGTGGGTTAACTGGTCTAGGAACAGTGGGTTAACTGGTCTAGGAACAGTGGGTTAACTGGTCTAGGAACAGTGGGTTAACTGCCCTGATCAGGGGCAGATCGACAGATTTTTACCTTGTCTGCTCGGGGATTCGATCTTAGACCTTTCAGTTACTAGTCCAACGCTCTAAACCACTAGGTTACCTGCCGCCCCAGGTAGCCTAGGGGTTAGAAATCCTAAATCTCTCTCCTCTCTCCAGTAATGGGAAGTTGCTGGCTGTGGTTCAGGACCAGTGTGTGGAGATCAGGTAATGATGTGAGATACTGTGTCCGTTCTAAACTAAAATGACTCAACTGTAAAAAGTTTATCAGATGTTCTGTCTACTCAGTAGAAACCCTCCCAGTCAGCCGGGTGCTGTGTATGACTATCTGTAATACACAGAGGTCCATTTGACCTTTTTAAGGTGACATTTGTGTATTTTCTATTCTCTGTTTTTTCCCCCACCAGGTCTACGAGGGATGACTTTGGCTCTGTCATTGGGAAGTGTCAGGGTAAGTATCTTCTAAATCAAAGAGGAATACGTGATGCTACGAAACACTTACCAACACTTTGGTTCCTACCCTGTCACAATAACTCCTCCCTGGCATTTTCATTTGTTGTCATGTGAAATTACACTGTATTCAAAGTGCCCACTGTTATATTCTAACTATAGAATAACCTAGAATCTATCTCCATGATTCCACTAGTTCACCAAAGTGTTTTGCTCTAAATTGTAATTCAAATCACAATTGCAACATTTGGTTCCAACATAAGGCCTAGATTGTTTTTATCAGTGTGGAAATTATCTGAAATGAGTGCAAAAAAAATATTTTGGGTTGAACACTATATGAACCAATCAGAATGGAGAAAGACCCCATTCACTTAGAATATATGTGTTGCCACCCTGGGATCACTCACGACTCATAAAGCACCCTGGGATCACTACTCACTACTCATAAAGCACCCTGGGATCACTACTCACTACTCATAGAGCACCCTGGGATCACTACTCACTACTCATAAAGCACCCTGGGATCACTACTCACTACTCATAAAGCACCCTGGGATCACTACTCACTACTCATAAAGCACCCTGGGATCACTACTCACTACTCATAAAGCACCCTGAGATCACTCACTACTCATAAAGCACCCTGGGATCACTACTCACTACTCATAGAGCACCCTGGGATCACTACTCACTACTCATAAAGCACCCTGGGATCACTCACTACTCATAAAGCACCCTGGGATCACTCACTTCTCATAAAGCACCCTGGGATCACTACTCACTACTCATAGCGCACCCTGGGATCACTACTCACTACTCATAAAGCACCCTGAGATCACTCACTACTCATAAAGCACCCTGGGATCAGTCACTACTCATAGAGCACCCTGGGATCAGTCACTACTCATAGAGCACCCTGGGATCAGTCACTACTCATAGAGCACCCTGGGATCACTCACTACTCATAGAGCACCCTGGGATCACTCACTACTCATAGAGCACCCTGGGATCACTCACTACTCATAGAGCACCCTGGGATCACTACTCATAGAGCACCCTGGGATCACTCACTACTCATAGAGCACCATGGGATCACTCACTACTCATAGAGCACCATGGGATCACTACTCACTACTCATAGAGCACCCTGGGATCACTACTCACTACTCATAGAGCACCCTGGGATCACTACTCATAGTTGAACCCTTAATCATGAAATACTGTAGAATAAGAGCACCCTGGGATCACTACTCACTCATCACTGTTTTTGCACCCTAGTGATCACTACTCACTATGTTGTGTACCTGGGATTCTGACTCAGTGAAGTTCTAGAGCACCTTACTGGGATCACGCCCTTTTAATGTGAGCGGGTCAAAGACGCCACCCATCCCGTCTTTCCCAGGTTTTTATTGGCTCTTGTAGTGTGAGATGGAAAGGTGATCAGCATTAGCCAATGAGAGCAGTGTTTTCCATTCCACTTCATATTGACTACGCTACTTTTCATTTGAAAGTTTCAATTGGCTAGTCCGTTGAGCCCGCTAGGATGAACGATATGCATCTCCTAGTGATCTATTGGTAGGACAGGCACCTGTCTGTCACAAAGCCAGCGACTACAAGGAAACGCAGTCTGCTGTCTGTCCCGCCTCCTGGTACAAATTGTGTGCGCTGTATTGGGTTGGTCTAATTTCTCTACACAGAGGAGCCTCGGGAGAGAGAGCATGATTTTGGTGGAAATCCTCTTAGCCTAATTATTGATTTCTGCCCCCATTTTTCTTTGGCGTGTTTCACATAGCCAGCCACGCCGATTAGTGGCTCATAGTCGACTATTTACTGTGCTTTGACAACTAAACAGCAAGTGTTGACTAGTTTATACAGTGTGTTCAGAAAGTATTCAGACCCCTTCACTTTTTCCAAATGTTGATACATTACATTTCTAACATGGATACAAAAAACATATATCTCAGCATTCTGTACACACAATACCCCATAATGACATCACAATACCCCATAATGACATCACAATACCCCATAATGACATCACAATATCCCATAATGACAAAGCGAAAACCATTATTATTATTTATTATTCAAATTTATTTAAAAATATAAACCATATTTACATAAGTATTCAGACCCTTTACCTTTCCTATGAGACTCAAAAAGTAGATCAGGTGCATCCTGTTTCTATTGATCATATAAGGTCAGAGCAATAACCAAGCCGTGAGGTCGAAGGAACTCCGAGACAGGATTGTGTTGGTGGCACAGATCTGGGGAAGGGAACCAAAACATGTTTGCAGCATTGAAGTTCCCCAAGAACACAGTGGCCTCCATCATTCTGCAGTTGAAGCCCCTGGTACAGTGGCCTCCATCATTCTGTTGTGTCTAATTCCCCAAGAACAGAGGGCCTCCATCATTCTTAAATGGAGCCTAATTATTGATTTCTGCCCACCAAGACTCTTCTTTGGCCGCCCGGCCAAACTGAGCCACGGGGGAGAAGGGCCTTGGTCAGGAGGTGACCATTTCACTCTGACAGAGCAGACTGGGAGACTAATCAGGATCGAGGCAAAGATGAACGGAGTGAAGTACAGAGAGATCCTTGATGAAAACCTCCGATGAAGATGGTGAATCATCACTGCAGGATGTAGTGTGGAGAGCTTTATTTAGGTCCAGATATTATTCAGACCCCTCACCTTTTTTAAAAATATTGAAATGCCTTGACATTAGTAACTGACTGTCTGAGTCATCAAAAACATATCTCAGCATTCTACACACAACACCCCATAATGACATCACAATACTCTGACGGGGACATCACAGAACCCCATAATGACATCACAATACCCGCTTAATGACATCACAATACCCTAATCTTCTGACAAAGGGAAAACCTTATATTATTTATTTTCAAATGTATTTAAAAATATAAACCATATTTACATAAGTATTCAGACCCTTTACCTTTCCTATGAGACTCAAAAAGGCGAGATCAGGTAACATCCTGTTTCCCCATCATATAAGGTCAGAGCAATATGGCTGTTCGTGACGGTAACATGGCTGTTCTCCCAGGTAACATGGCTGTTCTCCCACGGCACAGCTGTTCTCCACATGGCTGTTCTCCCAAACATGGCTGTTGCCCAGCGGTGACATGGCTGTTCTCCCAGAACACATGGCTGTTCTCCATCATGGCTGTTCTCCACGGCAGCATTGAAGGTCCCCAAGAACACAGTGTTCTCCATCATTCTGGCTGTTCTCCCACGGCGAAACAGTGGCTGTTCTCCATCATTCTTAAATGGCTGTTCTCCAGAACCAACATGGCTGTTCTCCCACTGGCGGTAACATGGCTGTTCTCCCAGCAATGGCTGGGAACATGGCTGTTCTCCAGGGAGGCTGTTCTCCCCGGTAACATGGCTGTTCACCCTGACAGAGCAGACATGGCTGTTCTAATCAGGATCGAGGCTGATCTCCCACGGCGGTAACATGGCTGATCTCCCACTTGATGAAAACCTCCGATGAAGATGGCTGAATCCCACTGCAGGATGTAGTGTTCTCCCAGGCTGTTCTCCCACGGTCCAGATATTATCGTGTTCTCCCACGGCGGTAACATGGCTGTTCTCCCACGGCGGTAACATGGCTGTTAGGCTCCCTCGGGGGCATCCTCTAATTCTCCCTTGAACATTGTAAGGACTGACATGGCTGTTCTCAGACATGAACATGGCTGTTCTCCCAGCATAACATGGCTGTTCTCCCCGGCTCCGGCTCCTTCTCCCACGGGGGAACCTGTTCTCCCACGTCTGTAACATGTGTTCTCCCACTACCCGCTGTTCTCCCCACGACGGTAACATGGCTGTGTCTGCCGGTAGCAGTGGCTGTTCTCCCCATCTTCTGGTAACATGGGAGTTCTCCCATTAACATGGCTGTTCTCCCACGCCGGTAACATGGCTGTTCTCCCAGAGTCGGTAATGCATGGCTGGCAACTTCTAAAACCTGTTCTCCACGGTTGTTCTAAAGGCTGTTCTCCCACGGCGTAACATGGCTGTTCTCCCCACGGCGGTAACATGGCTGTTCTCCACGGTAACATGGCTGTTCTCCCACGGCGGTAACATGGCTGTTCTCCCACGGCGTTAACATGGCTGTTCTCCCACGGCGGTAACATGGCTGTTCTCCCACGGCGGTAACATGGCTGTTCTCCCACGGCGGTAACATGGCTGTTCTCCCACGGCGGTAACATGGCTGTTCTCCCACGGTAACATGGCTGTTCTCCCACGGTGGTAACATGGCTGTTCTCCCACGGTAACATGGCTGTTCTCCCACGGCGGTAACATGGCTGTTCTCCCACGGCGGTAACATGGTTGTTCTCCCACGGTAACATGGCTGTTCTCCCACGGTAACATGGCTGTTCTCCCACGGCGGTAACATGGCTGTTCTCCCACGGCGGTAACATGGCTGTTCTCCCACGGCGGTAACATGGCTGTTCTCCCACGGTAACATGGCTGTTCTCCCACGGTAACATGGCTGTTCTCCCACGACGGTAACATGGCTGTTCTCCCACGGCGGTAACATGGCTGTTCTCCCACGGCGGTAACATGGCTGTTCTCCCACGGTAACCGAGTGAAGCTTCTTTGAACTCCAATATGCTTCCTTTTCCTGTTTCTAACCACACACCACACCACACCACACACACACACCACGCACACACACACACACACACACACACACACCACACACACACACACACACACACACACACACACACACACTCCCACACACACACACACACACACACACACACCACACCACACACACACACTCCCCACACACACACACACACACACACTGTAAACTCCAATATGCTTCCTTTTCCTGTTTCTAACCACACACACACACACTCCCCACGCACACACACACTCCCGCGCACACACACACACACACCACGCACACACCACACACTCCCCGCACACACACACACACACATACACCACGCACACACACCACACACGCACTGTAAACTCCAATATGCTTCCTTTTCCTGTTTCTAACCACACACACACACACTGTAAACTCCACATCAGAGTCGTCTGGAAGTGGTTTTGTTGTCCTTACTCAAACTAATAGTCACTGTGACTCCTAAGTGGGGACAGATTTGAGTTGCATCAGCTGGAGAATTGACTAAGTACATTGAACTCTAAGCTCATTGTTAATTAAATGCACAACTTATTAGTGGCTTGAACTCTAAACAGATGGAAATAAATTGTTCATATTAAGTTGATTGAACTGTGAATATACATTTTCTAACTACGATGTTTGTTACATAAACCTCTGAATATCAATATTTTCAAACTTTTTGCTACTTAATTAAGACAAATATTTTCTAAACTTAAAACTTTTTTTTTTGGTGCAATGAAGCGTTTTTCTTTGCGTTTCCCAACGTCAAAGAACGCATTTAATCTATTTTCTAACACTACAGCTTAATGAAGAAATCACTGTGTCACATTGACATTTTTTTTTAAATTAACAACAGCTGAACAGAGAATTCACTAGGGAACGTTAATGCTCCTGTTGTTCCAAGACTTTTCAGTAGTTTTTGAACTGGCACCGTGTAGAAAGTTGCCCAACCGACAAACCACTTTAACTACAACGACGATTAAAATTATTATGTTTTTTGATTTTTAACTTTCCCCCCCCTCCCCCCCAATGGTTGTTTATCGACCTTCGTTGAATGTGCTGACTGAAGTCCCCCCTGAATAAAAGGGTCTGCTAAATGATCAAACTTTTAAAGTAAAAAAAAAAAATGTAGTTGCAAAGCATGCTGGGTATTACACTAATCACGTCTCTATTTTTCTGGTTGCTTAAATTCTAATCGTTTTCTTATTTCAGTATGTGACATATCAAGAGTATAGAGAATCATTATACAATCTAAACTGCCGTGAAAATATATTTTCCATCACCAAAAATATTGTATTTTCAGCTGTTTTGAAACTGGTTGTACAAAACCGAAAGTAAGACGCAAAGACCGAACGTAAGAACGGGAAGCGTAGAAATAACCTACGTAGAACAGATCTACCACTTCTTAGTTAGCTTTTGAATGAGAGTGACTGATCTATAACACATTTCTATGTGAATTTGGTCAGGTCGCTCCATAACAAAATGGTACAGACTGCAGCTGTAAACATTTTAGTACCTCGTTGTCCTGACCAGATCACGATCACATTTTAGTACCTCGTTGTCCTGACCAGATCACGATCACATTTTAGTACCTCGTTGTCCTGACCAGATCACGATCACATTTTAGTACCTCGTTGTCCTGACCAGATCACGATCACATTTTAGTACCTCGTTGTCCTGACCAGATCACGATCACATTTTAGTACCTCGTTGTCCTGACCAGATCACGATCACATTTTAGTACCTCGTTGTCCTGACCAGATCACGATCACATTTTAGTACCTCGTTGTCCTGACCAGATCACGATCACATTTTAGTACCTCGTTGTCCTGACCAGATCACGATCACATTTTAGTACCTCGTTGTCCTGACCAGATCACGATCACATTTTAGTACCTCGTTGTCCTGACCAGATCACGATCACATTTTAGTACCTCGTTGTCCTGACCAGATCACGATCACATTTTAGTACCTCGTTGTCCTGACCAGATCACGATCACATTTTAGTACCTCGTTGTCCTGACCAGATCACGATCACATTTTAGTACCTCGTTGTCCTGACCAGATCACGATCACATTTTAGTACCTCGTTGTCCTGACCAGATCACGATCACATTTTAGTACCTCGTTGTCCTGACCAGATCACGATCACATGATCTGGGTAAATATCATGCCAATTACTGCCTGTCTCATGGTTAAGTGATCGGCTAATTAACACAAACACGTCTATCTCCAAGCGGATCTTTGAAGCATTTAGAACAGTCTAAATCCATGTTAATATAGCCCACAGCATCCCAATAAATCCATGTTGATATAGCCCACAGCATCCCAATAAATCCATGTTAATATAGCCCACAGCATCCCAATAAATCCATGTTAATATAGCCCACAGCATCCCAATAAATCCATGTTAATATAGCCCACAGCATCCCAATAAATCCATGTTGATATAGCCCACAGCATCCCAATAAATCCATGTTAATATAGCCCACAGCATCCCAATAAATCCATGTTAATGTAGCCCACAGCATCCCAATAAATCCATGTTAATATAGCCCACAGCATCCCAATAAATCCATGTTAATATAGCCCACAGCATCCCAATAAATCCATGTTAATATAGCCCACAGCATCCCAATAAATCCATGTTAATATAGCCCACAGCATCCCAATAAATCCATGTTAATATAGCCCACAGCATCCCAATAAATCCATGTTGATATAGCCCACAGCATCCCAATAAATCCATGTTAATATAGCCCACAGCATCCCAATAAATCCATGTTGATATAGCCCACAGCATCCCAATAAATCCATGTTAATATAGCCCACAGCATCCCAATAAATCCATGTTAATATAGCCCACAGCATCCCAATAAATCCATGTTAATATAGCCCACAGCATCCCAATAAATCCATGTTAATATAGCCCACAGCATCCCAATAAATCCATGTTGATATAGCCCACAGCATCCCAATAAATCCATGTTGATATAGCCCACAGCATCCCAATAAATCCATGTTGATGTAGCCCACAGCATCCCAATAAATCCATGTTAATGTAGCCCACAGCATCCCAATAAATCCATGTTAATGTAGCCCACAGCATCCCAATAAATCCATGTTAATGTAGCCCACAGCATCCCAATAAATCCATGTTAATGTAGCCCACAGCATCCCAATAAATCCATGTTAATATAGCCCACAGCATCCCAATAAATCCATGTTAATATAGCCCACAGCATCCCAATAAATCCATGTTAATATAGCCCACAGCATCCCAATAAATCCATGTTGATATAGCCCACAGCATCCCAATAAATCCATGTTAATATAGCCCACAGCATCCCAATAAATCCATGTTAATATAGCCCACAGCATCCCAATAAATCCATGTTGATATAGCCCACAGCATCCCAATAAATCCATGTTGATATAGCCCACAGCATCCCAATAAATCCATGTTGATATAGCCCACAGCATCCCAATAAATCCATGTTGATATAGCCCACAGCATCCCAATAAATCCATGTTGATATAGCCCACAGCATCCCAATAAATCCATGTTGATATAGCCCACAGCATCCCAATAAATCCATGTTGATATAGCCCACAGCATCCCAATAAATCCATGTTGATATAGCCCACAGCATCCCAATAAATCCATGTTAATATAGCCCACAGCATCCCAATAAATCCATGTTAATATAGCCCACAGCATCCCAATAAATCCATGTTAATATAGCCCACAGCATCCCAATAAATCCATGTTAATATAGCCCACAGCATCCCAATAAATCCATGTTAATATAGCCCACAGCATCCCAATAAATCCATGTTAATATAGCCCACAGCATCCCAATAAATCCATGTTGATATAGCCCACAGCATCCCAATAAATCCATGTTGATATAGCCCACAGCATCCCAATAAATCCATGTTGATATAGCCCACAGCATCCCAATAAATCCATGTTAATATAGCCCACAGCATCCCAATAAATCCATGTTAATATAGCCCACAGCATCCCAATAAATCCATGTTGATATAGCCCACAGCATCCCAATAAATCCATGTTAATATAGCCCACAGCATCCCAATAAATCCATGTTGATATAGCCCACAGCATCCCAATAAATCCATGTTAATATAGCCCACAGCATCCCAATAAATCCATGTTAATATAGCCCACAGCATCCCAATAAATCCATGTTGATATAGCCCACAGCATCCCAATAAATCCATGTTGATATAGCCCACAGCATCCCAATAAATCCATGTTGATATAGCCCACAGCATCCCAATAAATCCATGTTGATATAGCCCACAGCATCCCAATAAATCCATGTTAATATAGCCCACAGCATCCCAATAAATCCATGTTGATATAGCCCACAGCATCCCAATAAATCCATGTTGATATAGCCCACAGCATCCCAATAAATCCATGTTAATATAGCCCACAGCATCCCAATAAATCCATGTTAATATAGCCCACAGCATCCCAATAAATCCATGTTAATATAGCCCACAGCATCCCAATAAATCCATGTTAATATAGCCCACAGCATCCCAATAAATCCATGTTAATATAGCCCACAGCATCCCAATAAATCCATGTTAATGTAGCCCACAGCATCCCAATAAATCCATGTTAATGTAGCCCACAGCATCCCAATAAATCCATGTTAATGTAGCCCACAGCATCCCAATAAATCCATGTTGATATAGCCCACAGCATCCCAATAAATCCATGTTAATATAGCCCACAGCATCCCAATAAATCCATGTTAATATAGCCCACAGCATCCCAATAAATCCATGTTAATGTAGCCCACAGCATCCCAATAAATCCATGTTAATATAGCCCACAGCATCCCAATAAATCCATGTTGATATAGCCCACAGCATCCCAATAAATCCATGTTAATATAGCCCACAGCATCCCAATAAATCCATGTTAATATAGCCCACAGCATCCCAATAAATCCATGTTAATATAGCCCACAGCATCCCAATAAATCCATTATTTATTTTAGGCCGGTGTAAAGAAACACAATATGAAGAGTGTGTATTTCAGAACATGTTATGTGAACTGTGAACTGTGAACTGTTGCTCCTTAGGCTGTAGGCAAGTTCATTTAGCAGACAATAATATAATAATAATATGCTTAAGTCCTGTGCCATTTTTTTAATTTTAAATTTTTTAATATTATATGATTTAGAGTAAGACAACTATAATTGAATTTGGCTGAATAAAATGGAAAGGATATTTCTCCTATTCTGGAACGAGAGTACAAAGTGATCACTTGGAACAGGTCCTGTACACTAGATTTATTCAGTACTCTGTATGTCATGGGCTCTTATACCCTGTTCCTGTAGCTACCCAGTACTCTGTATACCATGGGCTCTCCTACCCTGTTCCTGCTACCCAGTACTCTGTATGTCATGGGCTCTCCTACCCTGTTCCTGCTACCCAGTACTCTGTATGTCATGGGCTCTCCTACCCTGTTAATAATAATAATAATATATGCCATTTAGCAGACGCTTTTATCCAAAGCGACTTACAGTCATGTGTGCATACATTTTACGTTCCCCGGGGATCGAACCCACTACCCTGGCGTTACAACCGCCATGCTCTACCAACTGAGCTACAGAAGGACCCTGAGCTACCCAGTACTCTGTATGTCATGGGCTCTTATACCCTGTTCCTGCTACCCAGTACTCTGTATACCATGAGCTCTCCTACCCTGTTCCTGTAGCTACCCAGTACTCTGTATGTCATGGGCTCTCCAACCCTGTTCCTGCTACCCAGTACTCTGTATACCATGAGCTCTCCTACCCTGTTCCTGCTACCCAGTACTCTGTATACCATGAGCTCTCCTACCCTGTTCCTGTAGCTACCCAGTACTCTCTATGCCATGAGCTCTCCTACCCTGTTCCTGTAGCTACCCAGTACTCTGTATACCATGAGCTCTCCTACCCTGTTCCTGCTACCCAGTACTCTGTATACCATGAGCTCTCCTACCCTGTTCCTGTAGCTACCCAGTACTCTGTATGCCATGAGCTCTCCTACCCTGTTCCTGCTACCCAGTACTCTGTATACCATGAGCTCTCCTACCCTGTTCCTGTAGCTACCCAGTACTCTGTATAACATGGGCTCTCCAACCCTGTTCCTGCTACCCAGTACTCTGTATACCATGAGCTCTCCTACCCTGTTCCTGTGATCACTTGGAACAGGTCCTGTACTCTAGATTTAGATTTATTTGGTGACTTTTTGGTTGTGAATGATCCAAACCTCATCGTGTTTTACAAGTCAACACGTGAGCTGCGTTGACTGTAGGATATTCACATGTGAAAAGGAGCTGCAGAACTTGCAGTCTGTTCCCTCAGGCTGTTCTCACATCAAAGCCATTTTCCTCCACCCCGTCAGACAATTTAACCTTGATTTTTACTAATATGTAAAATGACTTTTAGATCTAGAGTGGGTCATTTATCAAATAGACAGTGGGACGAAAGACGCGTCACCTGGATGTGCTGGAATAGCGACTGGAGGCCCTCCGGTTTTATTAACATCGGTAACTGAGAAATACATAAGGTGGGGCAAAACAGTATTTAGTCAGCCAGCAATTGTGCAAGTTCTCCCACTTAAAAAGATGAGAGAGGCCTGTAATTTTCATCATAGGTACACTTCAACTATGACAGACAAAATGAGGGGGGGAAAAAATCAGAATCACATTGTAGGATTTTTTATGAATTTATGAGCAAATTATGGTGGAAGACTGAATCTACAATAGGTTCAGATACCCAGTACTCTGTACACCATGGGCTCTCCTACCCTGTTCAGCTACCCAGTACTCTGTATACCATGGGCTCTCCTACCCTGTTCAGCTACCCAGTACTCTGTATAACATGGGCTCTCCAACCCTGTTCAGCTACCCAGTACTCTGTATACCATGGGCTCTCCAACCCTGTTCCTGCTACCCAGTACTCTGTATACCATGGGCTCTCCAACCCTGTTCCTAGCTACCCAGTACTCTGTATACCATGGGATCTCTACCCAGTACTCTGTATAACATGGGATCTCCTACCCAGTACTCTGTATACCATGGGCTCTCCTACCCAGTACTCTCTATGCCATGGGGTCTCCTACCCAGTACTCTGTATAACATGGGCTCTCCTACCCAGTACTCTCTATGCCATGGGGTCTCCTACCCAGTACTCTGTATAACATGGGCTCTCCTACCCAGTACTCTGTATAACATGGGCTCTCCTACCCAGTACTCTCTATGCCATGGGCTCTCCAACCCTGTTCCTGTAGCTACCCAGTACTCTGTATAACATGGGCTCTCCTACCCAGTACTCTGTATAACATGGGCTCTCCTACCCAGTACTCTGTATAACATGGGCTCTCCTACCCAGTACTCTGTATAACATGGGATCTCCTACCCAGTACTCTGTATAACATGGGCTCTCCTACCCAGTACTCTGTATAACATGGGCTCTCCTACCCAGTACTCTGTGTAACATGGGCTCTCCTACCCAGTACTCTGTATAACATGGGCTCTCCTACCCAGTACTATGTGTAACATGGGCTCTCCTACCCAGTACTCTGTATAACATGGGCTCTCCTACCCAGTACTCTGTATAACATGGGATCTCCTACCCAGTACTCTGTATAACATGGGCTCCTACCCAGTACTCTGTATAACATGGGCTCTCCAACCCTGTTCAGCTACCCAGTACTCTGTATAACATGGGCTCTTCTACCCAGTACTATGTGTAACATGGGCTCTCCTACCCAGTACTCTGTATAACATGGGCTCTCCTACCCAGTACTCTGTATAACATGGGCTCTCCTACCCAGTACTCTGTATAACATGGGCTCTCCTACCCAGTACTATGTGTAACATGGGCTCTCCTACCCAGTACTCTGTATAACATGGGCTCTCCAACCCAGTACTCTGTATAACATGGGCTCTCCTACCCAGTACTCTGTATAACATGGGCTCTCCTACCCAGTACTAAGTATAACATGGGCTCTCCTACCCAGTACTCTGTATAACATGGGATCTCCTACCCAGTACTCTGTATAACATGAGATCTCCTACCCAGTACTCTGTATAACATGAGATCTCCTACCCAGTACTCTGTATACCATGGGCTCTCCAACCCTGTTCAGCTACCCAGTACTCTGTATAACATGGGCTCTTCTACCCAGTACTATGTGTAACATGGGCTCTCCTACCCAGTACTCTGTATAACATGGGCTCCTACCCAGTACTCTGTATAACATGGGCTCTCCTACCCAGTACTCTGTATAACATGGGCTCTCCTACCCAGTACTCTGTATAACATGGGCTCTCCTACCCAGTACTCTGTATAACATGGGCTCTCCTACCCAGTACTCTGTATAACATGGGCTCTCCTACCCAGTACTCTGTGTAACATGGGCTCTCCTACCCAGTACTCTGTATAACATGGGCTCTCCTACCCAGTACTCTGTATAACATGGGCTCTCCTACCCAGTACTCTGTATAACATGGGCTCTCCTACCCAGTACTCTGTATAACATGGGCTCTCCTACCCAGTACTCTGTATAACATGGGCTCTCCTACCCAGTACTCTGTATAACATGGGCTCTCCTACCCAGTACTCTGTATAACATGGGCTCTCCTACCCAGTACTCTGTATAACATGGGATCTCCTACCCAGTACTCTGTATAACATGGGCTCTCCAAAAAAGGGGGGCAATTCTAATAGTCTGGGAAGCCATTTGATGAACTGTTGAGCAGTCGTACAGTTTAGGTGTAGAAGCCTAGAGCCTTTTGGTCCCAGACCCGGTGCTCCGGTACCGCCTGCCGTTCGGTAGCAGAGAGAGGTCTATGACCTGATCCTTGACTGGTTTACGGGCGTTCCTCTGACACCGCCTGGTATAGAGCTCAGCCCCGGTGCTCCGGTACCGCCTGCCATTCGGTAGCAGAGAGAAGTCTATGACCTGAACCTTGACTGGTTTACGGGCGTTCCTCTGACACCGCCTGGTATAGAGCTCAGCCCGGTGCTCCGGTACCGCCTGCCATTCGGTAGCAGAGAGAAGTCTATGACCTGATCCTTGACTGGTTTAAGGGCGTTCCTCTGACACCGCCTGGTATAGAGCTCAGCCCGGTGCTCCGGTACCACCTGCCGTTCGGTAAGAGAGAGGTCTATGACCTGATCCTTGACTGGTTTAAGGGCGTTCCTCTGACACCGCCTGGTATAGAGCTCAGCCCCGGTGCTCCGGTACCGCCTGCCGTTCGGTAGCAGAGAGAGGTCTATGACCTGATCCTTGACTGGTTTACGGGCGTTCCTCTGACACCGCCTGGTATAGAGCTCGGTGCGTTTGGAATATTTCTTTCTCAACAAGCTGACCAATAGAAGGGGTTTATTTGCTATGGGGGATAGTAGATGGGCGGTGCTGTTTATTACTGGTCTTGTTGGCTGATGAGCACGTGGACAGTTATTCTAGCATCTTCTAAGTGCACGTCAGAGGACGGTAAGAAGGACCGCGCGTCGTTGCAGCCTGGTCTGATCATTCTGAACACTTCCTAGTTCAGGCACCCAATGCATCTTGGTCTGTTATGTGATCATTCTGAACACTTCCTAGTTCAGGCACCCAATGCATCTTGGTCTGTTATGTGATCATTCTGAACACTTCCTAGTTCAGGCACCCAATGCATCTTGGTCTGGCAGATGTACAAAATGTTGCCAGTGAAATGGGCTGTGTTTTCCCAATGGAAACCCTGGTGTGTTTGTGAGAGGAGAAGACCTAGACTGCAGTGTGTGTTATAAGCCTGTGTTATAATGAGCTGTGAGATATGGGGTGTGTGTGAATATTTGTGTTTCTCAATAAGCTGACCAATAGATATGGGGTGTGTGAGATATGGGGTGTGTGTGTGTGAGATATGGGGTGTGTGTGTGTGAGATATGGGGTGTGTGTGTGTGTTGTGTGTGTGTGAGATAAGGGGTGTGTGTGTGTGTGTGTGTGTGTGTGTGTGAGATATGAGCACGTGTGTGTGTATTTACAGTATCCGAAGGACCCCAGTCCCCAGTGGCGGAGGGTGGTGTGGTCCCATGACTGTGTGTTATATTGTGTTCCTGTTGTGTGTGTGTGTGTGTGTGAGATATGGGGTGTGTGTTATGTGTCTTGTGTGTGTGTATGTGTTATCATTCTGAACACTTCCCCAGTCCCCAGTGGCGGAGGGTGGTGTGGTCCCATGACTGTGTGTTATAATGTGGTCTGTTATGTGATCATTCTGAACACCCCAGTCCTCAGTGGCGGAGGGTGGTGTGGTCCCATGACTGTGTGTTATCTTGGTCTGGCAGATCCCCAGTGGCGGAGGGTGGTGTGGTCCCATGACTGTGTGTTATATTGTGTGTGTGTGTGATATGGTGTGTGTGTTATATTGTGTGTGTGTGTGTGTTACAGTGAAGGACCCCAGTCCCCAGTGGCGGAGGGTGGTGTGGTCCCATGACTGTGTGTTATATTGTGTGTGTGTGTGTGTGTTACAGTACCGAAGGACCCCAGTCCCCAGTGGCGGAGGGTGGTGTGGTCCCATGACTGTGTGTTATAATGTGTGTGTGTGTGTGTGTGTGTGTGTGTGTGTGTTACAGTACCGAAGGACCCCAGTCCCCAGTGGCGGAGGGTGGTGTGGTCCCATGACTGTGTGTTATAATGTGTGTGTGTGTGTGTGTGTTACAGTACCGAAGGACCCCAGTCCCCAGTGGCGGAGGGTGGTGTGGTCCCATGACTGTGTGTTATAATGTGTGTGTGTGTGTTACAGTACCGAAGGACCCCAGTCCCCAGTGGCGGAGGGTGGTGTGGTCCCATGACTGTGTGTTATAATGTGTGTGTGTGTGTGTTACAGTACCGAAGGACCCCAGTCCCCAGTGGCGGAGGGTGGTGTGGTCCCATGACTGTGCCTTGCTGGCCTACGCCGACAGTACCGGTACCGTGCGCGTCTTCGACCTCATGGGCAGCGAACTGTTCGTCATCCCCCCGGTAACCACATAAACACACTCATACATACGCACACATATACACACAAAGGGCTGGTAGATGTGGTGTTCTGGAGAGGGGGGGTCAGTCAGGCAATGCTGCTGTATGCCCCCCTGCTCCTCTCTCTCCTCTTTCCTCCCCCCCTGCTCCTCTCTCTCCTCTTTCCTCCCCTGCTCCTCTCTCTCCTCTTCCTCCCCCCTGCTCCTCTCTCTCTCCCTCTTCCTCTCTCCCTTTCCTCCCCCTGCTCCTCTCTCTCCTCTATCCTCCCCCCCCTGCTCCTCTCTCTCCTCTATCCTCCCCCTCTCCTCTCTCTCCTCTTTCCTCCCCCCCTGCTCCTCTCTCTCCTCTATCTCCCCCTCCCTCTTCTTTCCTCCACCCCTGCTCCTCTCTATCCTCTATCCTCTTTCCCCCTGCTCCTCTCTCTCCTCTAACCTCTTTCCCCCTGCTCCTCTCTCTCCTCTTTCCTCTCTCTCCTCTTTCCTCTCCTCTTTCCTCCCCCTCTCCTCTCTCCCCCTATCCTCCCCCTGCTCCTCTCTCTCCCTCTTTCCTCCCCCTGCTCCTCTCTCTCCTCTATCCTCCCCCTGCTCCTCTCTCTCCTCTTCCTCCTCCCCCTGCTCCTCTCTCTCCTCTTTCCTCCCCCCCCTGCTCCTCTCTCACCCCCCTTGCTCCTCTTTCCTCCCCCTCCCCCTGCTCCTCTCTCTCCTCTTTCCTCCCCCTGCTCCTCTCTCTCCTCTTTCCTCCCCCTGCTCCTCTCTCTCCTCTTTCCTCCCCCTGCTCCTCTCTCCTCTTTCCTCCCCCCTTGCTCCTCTCTCCCCCCTTGCTCCTCTCCTCTTTCCTCCCCCCTGCTCCTCTCTCTCCTCTTTCCTCCCCCCCTGCTCCTCTCTCTCCTCTTTCCTCCCCCCTTGCTCCTCTCTCTCCTCTTTCCCCCCTGCTCCTCTCTCTCCCCCCTCCCCCTGCTCCTCTCTCTCCCTTTCCTCCCCCTGCTCCTCTCTCTCTTTCTCCCCCCCCTCTGCTCCCCTCTCTCTCCTCTTTCCCCCCCTGCTCCTCTCTCTCTCCTCCTTTCTTTCCCCCTGCTCCTCTCTCTCCTCTCCTCTTCCTCCTCCCTCCTCTCTCCTCTCTCCCCCTTGCTCCTCTCCTCTTTCCTCCCCCTGCTCCTCTCTCTCCTCTTTCCTCCCCCTGCTCCTCTCTCTCCCTCTTTCCCCCCCCTGCTCTCTCTCTCTCCTCTTTCCCCCTGCTCCTCTCTCTCTCTCTTTCCCCCTGCTCCTCTCTCTTCCTCTTTCCTCCCCCTGCTCCTCTCTCTCCTCTTTCCTCCCCCTCTCCTCTCTCTCCCTCCCCCTCCCTGCTCCTCTCTCTCCTCTTTCCTCCCCCTGCTCCTCTCTCTCTCTTCTCCCCCCCCGGCTCCTCTCTCTCTCTCTTCCCCCTCCTCTTCTCCCTTTCCCCCCTGCTCCTCTCTCTCCTCTTTCCTCCCCCCTGCTCCTCTCTCTCCTCCCTCCCCCCGGTCTCTCTCTCTCTCCTCTCTCCTCCCCCCCCTTCCTCCTCCTCTCCCCCCTGCTCCTCTCTCTCCTCTATCCCCCCCTGCTCTCTCTCTCTCCTCTTTCCTCCCCCCTGCTCCTCTCTCTCCTCTTTCCTCCCCCTTGCTCCTCTCTCTCCTCTTTCCTCCCCCCCGGTCTCCTCTCTCTCCTCTTCCCCCCCCTCCTCTCTCTCCTCTCTCTCTCTCCTCTTCCTCCTCCCCTCTCTCTCTCCTCTGCTTCCCCCTTTCCCCCCTTTATAGTATTATTTATGTATCGATCTCTCTCCTCTGATCTCCCCCTGCTCTTTCTCCTCTTTCCCCCCCCTGCTCCTCTTGATAAGTAGTAAAATCCTCATCCTCTACAGATCCTAAATCTCTGCTCCTCTTTCCTCCTCTCTAACTCCTCCCTAGATGGCTGTCCCCCGGTGATTTCCTCTTTCCTCCCCCCTGCTCCTCTCAGGCCTGATCTTCCTGGAGTCCCCCCTGCCAGTCTCAGTGGTCTCCCCCTGTCCTCTCTGCTCCTCTTTCACATCCCCCTGGGCCTCTCTCTCCTCTTTCCTCCCCCTGCTTGGCTCATGGTCATTTTCACCCCTGCTGATTCTCTTTCCGTGTGTGTGTGTGTGTGTGTGTGTCTGTCCTGTGTGTGTGTGTGTGTGTGTGTCCCCCTGTGTCTGTGTGTGTGTGTGTGTCTATATGGACTGATTAAATGCTCGCTGGGTTTCAAACAGGAATCTAAATCTTGTGAGTGTCCATGCATGTTAATGTCCGGAAGATTCTCCTCCCCCCTGCTCCTTCTCAGTAGAAATTCCATGAAATTGTCTCTCATCTCCTCCCCCTGTCCTCTGTCCTCTGTGTCCTCTTTCCTCTGCTCCTCTCTCTCCCCTCTTTCCTCTGTCCCCCTGCTCCTCTCTCTCTCTTCTTTCCTCCCCCTTTGAATCCTCTCTCTCATTTATCTATAAAGCTCCTCTCTCATTTCCTCCCCCTGCTCTGTCTCTCTCCTCTTTCCTCCCCCTGCTCAGCCTCCTCTTTCCTCCCCCTGCTCCAGCAATGCAGGTGTCCCCCAGTGGCTCAGTCCTCTTTCCTCCCCCTGCTCCTCTCTCTCTTTCCAGAACCTAGTCTGAAACCTGTCCTCTCTCTCCTCTTTCCTCCCCCCTGCTCTCCTCTTTCCCAGTCCTCTACTCCTCTTTCTGTACTGGGTAGAAACACCCTCCTGAACCAGGCTCTGAGGTGTGACCAGTCCTCTTTGGGTAAGAGGAACCAGGCTCTGAGGGGTGACCAGTCCTCTACTGGCTGTACTGGGTAGACCAGAGGAACCAGGCTCTGAGGGGTGACCAGTCCTCTACTCCTCTTTCCTCCCCCTGAGAGGAACCAGGCTCTGAGGGTGACCAGTCCTCTACTGGCTGTACTGGGTAGAGAGGAACCAGGCTCTGAGGGTGACCAGTCCTGTACTGGCTCTCTCCTCTTGACCAGTCCTGCTCCTCTCTCTCCTGGGTAGACCAGAGGAACCAGGCTCTGAGGGGTGACCAGTCCTCTACTGGCTGTAGACCCCCCTGAACCAGGCTCTGAGGGGTGACCAGTCCTCTACTGGCTGTCTGGGTCCCCCCTGCTCCAGGCTCTGAGGGGTGACCAGTCCTCTACTGGTATTATTTATGTATCGATAGGAACCTGGCTTCTGATCTTTGTTGTCTTGATAAGTAGTAAAATCCTCATTGTTTATCAGATGGTATAAATCAACAAGACGATGTAAGAGCAGGTTAAATGGATCCCCTGTCTCTCTAACTCCTCCCTAGATGGCCAGTTTCCCGGGTGATTTCAGCTACGCCGCAGCAGGCCTGATCTTCCTGGAGTACACGGCCAGTGCTCAGTGGTCCGCTGAGCTGCTCGTCATCACATACGGGGGCGGGCTCAAGAGCTACCTCGTCAGGTATTGGCTCATGGTCATTTTCACCCCTCTGCTTGAGCTTTGTGTGTGTGTGTGTGTGTGTGTGTGTGTGTGTGTGTCTATATGGACTGATTAAATGCTCGCTGGGTTTCAAACAGGAATCGATAAATCTTGTGAGTGTCCATGCATGTTAATGTCCGGAAGATTCTCACGATTAATATCCATGAAATTGTTCTCAGTAGAAATATATCCGCCGTTGTTGCCAAACATTAGTCTCAACGACTGTTTGAATCAATCCATCACATTTATCTATAAAGCCCTTTTTACATCAGCAAAGTGCTGTACAGAAACACAGCCTGAAACCCCCAAGCAGCAATGCAGGTGTAGAAGCACAGTGGCCAGGAAAAACTCCCTAGAAAGGCCAGAACCTAGGAAGAAACCGAGAGAGGAACCAGGCTCTGAGGGGTGACCAGTCCTCTACTGGCTGTACTGGGTAGAGAGGAACCAGGCTCTGAGCGGTGACCAGTCCTCTACTGGGTAGAGAGGAACCAGGCTCTGAGGGGTGACCAGTCCTCTACTGGCTGTACTGGGTAGACCAGAGGAACCAGGCTCTGAGGGGTGACCAGTCCTCTACTGGCTGTACTGGGTAGACCAGAGGAACCAGGCTCTGAGGGGTGACCAGTCCTCTACTGGCTGTACTGGGTAGAGAGGAACCAGGCTCTGAGGGGTGACCAGTCCTCTACTGGCTGTACTGGGTAGACCAGAGGAACCAGGCTCTGAGGGGTGACCAGTCCTCTACTGGCTGTACTGGGTAGACCAGAGGAACCAGGCTCTGAGGGGTGACCAGTCCTCTACTGGCTGTACTGGGTAGACCAGAGGAACCAGGCTCTGAGGGGTGACCAGTCCTCTACTGACTGTACTGGGTAGAGAGGAACCAGGCTCTGAGGGGTGACCAGTCCTCTACTGGCTGTACTGGGTAGACCAGAGGAACCAGGCTCTGAGGGGTGACCAGTCCTCTACTGGCTATACTGGGTAGAGAGGAACCAGGCTCTGAGGGGTGACCAGTCCTCTACTGGATGTACTGGGTAGAGAGGAACCAGGCTCTGAGGGGTGACCAGTCCTCTACTGGTCCTCTACTGGGTAGACCAGAGGAACCAGGCTCTGAGGGGTGACCAGTCCTCTACTGGCTGTACTGGGTAGAGAGGAACCAGGCTCTGAGGGGTGACCAGTCCTCTACTGGCTGTACTGGGTAGAGAGGAACCAGGCTCTGAGGGGTGACCAGTCCTCTACTGGATGTACTGGGTAGAGAGGAACCAGGCTCTGAGGGGTGACCAGTCCTCTACTGACCGTACTGGGTAGAGAGGAACCAGGCTCTGAGGGCTGACCAGTCCTCTACTGGTCAGTAGATCTGGATATAACCCCAACAACTTTGCCAAAGCACAGCCCCCACACCACTAGAGAGATATCAACATACCACCAACTTACCACCCTGAGACAAGGCTGAGTACAGCCCCCACACCACTAGAGAGATATCAACATACCACCAACTTACCACCCTGAGACAAGGCTGAGTACAGCCCCCACACCACTAGAGAGATATCAACAGACCACCAACTTACCACCCTGAGACCAGGCTGAGTACAGCCCCCACACCACTAGAGAGATATCTTCAACCACCAACTTACTAACCTGAGACAAGGCTGAGTACAGCCCCCACACCACTAGAGAGATATCAACATACCACCAACTTACCACCCTGAGACAAGGCTGAGTACAGCCCCCACACCACTAGAGAGATATCAACAGACCACCAACTTACCACCCTGAGACCAGGCTGAGTACAGCCCCCACACCACTAGAGAGATATCAACAGACCACCAACTTACCACCCTGAGACAAGGCTGAGTACAGCCCCCACACCACTAGAGAGATATCAACAGACAACCAACTTACCACCCTGAGACAAGGCTGAGTACAGCCCCCACACCACTAGAGAGATATCAACAGACCACCAACTTACCACCCTGAGACCAGGCTGAGTACAGCCCCCACACCACTAGAGAGATATCAACATACCACCAACTTACTAACCTGAGACCAGGCTGAGTACAGCCCCCACACCACTAGAGAGATATCAACAGACCACCAACTTACTAACCTGAGACCAGGCTGAGTACAGCCCCCACACCACTAGAGAGATATCAACAGACCACCAACTTACCAACCTGAGACCAGGCTGAGTACAGCCCCCACACCACTAGAGAGATATCAACAGACCACCAACTTACCACCCTGAGACCAGGCTGAGTACAGCCCCCACACCACTAAGGGATATCAACAGACCACCAACTTACCCTGAGACCAGGCTGAGTACAGCCCCACACCACTAGAGAGATATCAACAGACCACCAACTTACTAACCTGAGACCAGGCTGAGTACAGCCCCCACACCACTAGAGAGATATCAACAGACAACCAACTTACTAACCTGAGACCAGGCTGAGTACAGCCCCCACACCACTAGAGAGATATCAACAGACCACCAACTTACTAACCTCAGACAAGGCTGAGTATAGCCCCCACACCACTAGAGAGATATCAACAGACCACCAACTTACTAACCTGAGACCAGGCTGAGTACAGCCCCCACACCACTAGAGAGATATCAACAGACCACCAACTTACTAACCTGAGACCAGGCTGAGTACAGCCCCCACACCACTAGAGAGATATCAACAGACCACCAACTTACTAACCTCAGACAAGGCTGAGTACAGCCCCCACACCACTAGAGAGATATCAACAGACCACCAACTTACTAACCTGAGACCAGGCTGAGTACAGCCCCCACACCACTAGAGAGATATCAACAGACCACCAACTTACTAACCTGAGACCAGGCTGAGTACAGCCCCCACACCACTAGAGAGATATCTTCAGACCACCAACTTACTAACCTGAGACCAGGCTGAGTACAGCCCCCACACCACTAGAGAGATATCTTCAGACCACCAACTTACTAACCTGAGACCAGGCTGAGTACAGCCCCCACACCACTAGAGAGATATCAACAGACCACCAACTTACTAACCTGAGACCAGGCTGAGTACAGCCCCCACACCACTAGAGAGATATCAACAGACCACCAACTTACTACCCTGAGACCAGGCTGAGTACAGCCCCCACACCACTAGAGAGATATCAACAGACCACCAACTTACTAACCTGAGACCAGGCTGAGTACAGCCCCCACACCACTAGAGAGATATCAACAGACCACCAACTTACTAACCTGAGACCAGGCTGAGTACAGCCCCCACACCACTAGAGAGATATCAACAGACCACCAACTTACTAACCTGAGACCAGGCTGAGTACAGCCCCCACACCACTAGAGAGATATCAACAGACCACCAACTTACTAACCTGAGACCAGGCTGAGTACAGCCCCCACACCACTAGAGAGATATCAACAGACCACCAACTTACCACCCTGAGACCAGGCTGAGTACAGCCCACGAAGATCTACACCACCGAAACGAGCCAGAGGACAGGAATAGATGGAAGAGCACCAGTAAGCCAGTGACTCAACCCCTACAATACAAATATTGTATAATCCAGATGTGTAAAGATTTTAAAGAATTACCCAGGAAGACAGACAGCTCTTAGACTTACCCAGGAAGACACACAGCTCTTAGACTTACCCAGGAAGACTCACAGCTCTTAGACTTACCCAGGAAGACTCACAGCTCTTAGACTTACCCAGAAAGACTCACAGCTCTTAGACTTACCCAGAAAGACTCACAGCTCTTAGACTTACCCAGGAAGACTCACAGCTCTTAGACTTACCCAGAAAGACTCACAGCTCTTAGACTTACCCAGGAAGACACACAGCTCTTAGACTTACCCAGAAAGACTCACAGCTCTTAGACTTACCCAGGAAGACACACAGCTCTTAGACTTACCCAGAAAGACTCACAGCTCTTAGACTTACCCAGGAAGACTCACAGCTCTTAGACTTACCCAGAAAGACTCACAGCTCTTAGACTTACCCAGAAAGACTCACAGCTCTTAGACTTACCCAGAAAGACTCACAGCTCTTAGACTTACCCAGAAAGACTCACAGCTCTTAGACTTACCCAGAAAGACTCACAGCTCTTAGACTTACCCAGAAAGACTCACAGCTCTTAGACTTACCCAGAAAGACTCACAGCTCTTAGACTTACCCAGAAAGACTCACAGCTCTTAGACTTACCCAGAAAGACTCACAGCTCTTAGACTTACCCAGAAAGACTCACAGCTCTTAGACTTACCCAGAAAGACTCACAGCTCTTAGACTTACCCATGAAGACACACAGCTCTTAGACTTACCCATGAAGACACACAGCTCTTAGAGACTTACCCAGAAAGACACACAGCTCTTAGACTTACCCAGAAAGACTCACAGCTCTTAGACTTACCCAGGAAGACTCACACTGTAGAAAGACTCACAGCTCTTAGACTTACCCAGAAAGACTCACAGCTCTTAGACTTACCCAGAAAGACTCACAGCTCTTAGACTTACCCAGAAAGACTCACAGCTCTTAGACTTACCCAGAAAGACTCACAGCTCTTAGACTTACCCAGAAAGACTCACAGCTCTTAGACTTACCCAGAAAGACTCACAGCTCTTAGACTTACCCAGAAAGACTCACAGCTCTTAGACTTACCCATGAAGACACACAGCTCTTAGAGACTTACCCAGAAAGACACACAGCTCTTAGACTTACCCAGAAAGACACACAGCTCTTAGACTTACCCAGGAAGACTCACGACTGTAATCGCTGCCAAAGGTGTTTCTACAAAATATTGATTCGGGTGTGAATACTTAGGTAAATGAGATATTTCTGTATTTCATTTTCATAGAATTAGCATATATTTCTAAACACAGTTTCACTTTGTAATTTATAAGGTCATGGGTGAGAACATTTAATGATTCTGCATCCTCTACACTCACTACTGGGGAGACTAGTGATGCTGCTTCCTCTACACTCACTACTGGGGAGACTATTGATGCTGCTTCCTCTACACTCACTACTGGGGAGACTAGTGATGCTGCTTCCTCTACACTCACTACTGGGGAGACTATTGATGCTGCTTCCTCTACACTCACTACTGGGGAGACTAGTGATGCTGCTTCCTCTACACTCACTACTGGGGAGACTAGTGATGCTGCTTCCTCTACACTCACTACCGGGGAGACTATTGATGCTGCTTCCTCTACACTCACTACTGGGGAGACTAGTGATGCTGCTTCCTCTACACTCACTACTGGGAAGACTAGTGATGCTGCTTCCTCTACACTCACTACTGGGGAGACTAGTGATGCTGCTTCCTCTACACTCACTACTGGGGAGACTAGTGATGCTGCTTCCTCTACACTCACTACTGGGGAGACTATTGATGCTGCTTCCTCTACACTCACTACTGGGGAGACTAGTGATGCTGCTTCCTCTACACTCACTACTGGGGAGACTAGTGATGCTGCTTCCTCTACACTCACTACTGGGGAGACTATTGATGCTGCTTCCTCTACACTCACTACCGGGGAGACTATTGATGCTGCTCTACACTCACTACTGGGGAGACTAGTGATGCTGCTTCCTCTACACTCACTACCGGGGAGACTATTGATGCTGCTTCCTCTACACTCACTACCGGGGAGACTATTGATGCTGCTTCCTCTACACTCACTACTGGGAAGACTATTGATGCTGCTTCCTCTACACTCACTACCGGGGAGACTAGTGATGCTGCTCTACACTCACTACTGGGGAGACTATTGATGCTGCTTCCTCTACACTCACTACCGGGGAGACTATTGATGCTGCTTCCTCTACACTCACTACCGGGGAGACTATTGATGCTGCTTCCTCTACACTCACTACTGGGGAGACTAGTGATGCTGCTCTACACTCACTACCGGGGAGACTAGTGATGCTGCTCTACACTCACTACTGGGGAGACTATTGATGCTGCTTCCTCTACACTCACTACTGGGGAGACTAGTGATGCTGCTTCCTCTACACTCACTACCGGGGAGACTAGTGATGCTGCTTCCTCTACACTCACTACCGGGGAGACTATTGATGCTGCTTCCTCTACACTCACTACTGGGGAGACTAGTGATGCTGCTTCCTCTACACTCACTACTGGGGAGACTAGTGATTCTGCATCCTCTACACTCACTACTGGGGAGACTATTGATGCTGCTTCCTCTACACTCACTACTGGGGAGACTAATGATTCTGCATCCTCTACACTCACTACTGGGGAGACTAATGATTCTGCATCCTCTACACTCACTACTGGGGAGACTAGTGATGCTGCTTCCTCTACACTCACTACTGGGGAGACTAGTGATGCTGCTTCCTCTACACTCACTACCGGGGAGACTATTGATGCTGCTTCCTCTACACTCACTACTGGGGAGACTAGTGATGCTGCTTCCTCTACACTCACTACTGGGGAGACTAGTGATGCTGCTTCCTCTACACTCACTACTGGGGAGACTAGTGATGCTGCTTCCTCTACACTCACTACTGGGGAGACTAGTGATGCTGCTTCCTCTACACTCACTACTGGGGAGACTAGTGATGCTGCTTCCTCTACACTCACTACTGGGAAGACTAGTGATGCTGCTTCCTCTACACTCACTACCGGGGAGACTATTGATGCTGCTTCCTCTACACTCACTACTGGGGAGACTATTGATGCTGCTTCCTCTACACTCACTACTGGGGAGACTATTGATGCTGCTTCCTCTACACTCTCTACCGGGGAGACTGGGGGCTCCCCCTGACAGTATAATGGACTGGGGGCTCCCCCTGACAGTATAATAGACTGGGGGCTCCCCCTGTCAGTATAATGGACTGGGGGCTCCCCCTGTCAGTATAATGGACTGGGGGCTCCCCCTGACAGTATAATGGACTGGGGGCTCCCCCTGACAGTATAATGGACTGGGGGCTCCCCCTGACAGTATAATGGACTGGGGGCTCCCCCTGACAGTATAATGGACTGGGGGCTCCCCCTGTCAGTATAATAGACTGGGGGCTCCCCCTGACTGTATAATAGACTGGGGGCTCCCCCTGACTGTATAATAGACTGGGGGCTCCCCCTGACAGTATAATAGACTGGGGGCTCCCCCTGTCAGTATATTGGACTGGGGGCTCCCCCTGACAGTATAATGGACTGGGGGCTCCCCCTGACAGTATAATGGACTGGGGGCTCCCCCTGACAGTATAATGGACTGGGGGCTCCCCCTGACAGTATAATGGACTGGGGGCTCCCCCTGTCAGTATAATGGACTGGGGGCTCCCCCTGTCAGTATAATGGACTGGGGGCTCCCCCTGACAGTATAATGGACTGGGGGCTCCCCCTGACAGTATAATGGACTGGGGGCTCCCCCTGACAGTATAATGGACTGGGGGCTCCCCCTGTCAGTATATTGGACTGGGGGCTCCCCCTGTCAGTATATTGGACTGGGGGCTCCCCCTGACAGTATATTGGACTGGGGGCTCCCCCTGACAGTATATTGGACTGGGGGCTCCCCCTGACAGTATATTGGACTGGGGGCTCCCCCTGACAGTATATTGGACTGGGGGCTCCCCCTGTCAGTATATTGGACTGGGGGCTCCCCCTGTCAGTATATTGGACTGGGGGCTCCCCCTGTCAGTATATTGGACTGGGGGCTCCCCCTGTCAGTATATTGGACTGGGGGCTCCCCCTGTCAGTATATTGGACTGGGGGCTCCCCCTGTCAGTATATTGGACTGGGGGCTCCCCCTGTCAGTATATTGGACTGGGGCTCCCGCCTGTCAGTATATTGGACTGGGGGCTCCCCCTGTCAGTATATTGGACTGGGGGCTCCCCCTGTCAGTATATTGGACTGGGGGCTCCCCTGTCAGTATATTGGACTGGGGGCTCCCCTGTCAGTATATTGGACTGGGGGCTCCCCCTGTCAGTATATTGGACTGGGGGCTCCCCTGTCAGTATATTGGACTGGGGGCTCCCCTGTCAGTATATTGGACTGGGGGCTCCCCTGACAGTATATTGGACTGCGGGGGCTCCCCCTGACAGTATATTGGACTGGGGGCTCCCCTGACAGTATATTGGACTGGGGGCTCCCCTGACAGTATATTGGACTGGGGGCTCCCCTGACAGTATATTGGACTGGGGCTCCCCTGACAGTATATTGGACTGGGGGCTCCCCTGACAGTATATTGGACTGGGGGCTCCCCTGTCAGTATATTGGACTGGGGGCTCCCCTGTCAGTATATTGGACTGGGGGCTCCCCCTGTCAGTATATTGGACTGGGGGCTCCCCCTGTCAGTATATTGGACTGGGGGCTCCCCCTGTCAGTATATTGGACTGGGGGCTCCCCCTGTCAGTATATTGGACTGGGGGCTCCCCCTGTCAGTATATTGGACTGGGGGCTCCCCCTGTCAGTATATTGGACTGGGGGCTCCCCCTGTCAGTATATTGGACTGGGGGCTCCCCCTGTCAGTATATTGGACTGGGGGCTCCCCCTGTCAGTATATTGGACTGGGGGCTCCCCCTGTCAGTATATTGGACTGGGGGCTCCCCCTGACAGTATATTGGACTGGGGGCTCCCCCTGACAGTATATTGGACTGGGGGCTCCCCCTGACAGTATATTGGACTGGGGGCTCCCCCTGACAGTATATTGGACTGGGGGCTCCCCTGTCAGTATATTGGACTGGGGGCTCCCCTGTCAGTATATTGGACTGGGGGCTCCCCTGTCAGTATATTGGACTGGGGGCTCCCCTGTCAGTATATTGGACTGGGGGCTCCCCCTGTCAGTATATTGGACTGGGGGCTCCCCCTGTCAGTATATTGGACTGGGGGCTCCCCCTGTCAGTATATTGGACTGGGGGCTCCCCCTGTCAGTATATTGGACTGGGGGCTCCCCCTGACAGTATAATGGACTGGGGGCTCCCCCTGACAGTATAATAGACTGGGGGCTCCCCCTGACAGTATATTGGACTGGGGGCTCCCCCTGTCAGTATAATGGACTGGGGGCTCCCCCTGTCAGTATAATGGACTGGGGGCTCCCCCTGACAGTATATTGGACTGGGGGCTCCCCCTGACAGTATATTGGACTGGGGGCTCCCCCTGTCAGTATAATGGACTGGGGGCTCCCCCTGTCAGTATAATGGACTGGGGGCTCCCCCTGTCAGTATATTGGACTGGGGGCTCCCCCTGTCAGTATAATGGACTGGGGGCTCCCCCTGTCAGTATAATGGACTGGGGGCTCCCCCTGTCAGTATAATGGACTGGGGGCTCCCCCTGTCAGTATATTGGACTGGGGGCTCCCCCCCTGTCAGTATATTGGACTGGGGGCTCCCCTGTCAGTATAATGGACTGGGGGCTCCCCTGTCAGTATAATGGACTGGGGGCTCCCCTG
>NC_068428.1:48932095-48939595 GCF_023373465.1 Oncorhynchus keta
CTGTCTGCTACTGGGTTGAGAGAGAGAGGCTAGGAGAGAGTCTGTCTGCTACTGGGTTGAGAGAGAGGCTAGGAGAGTGTCTGTCTGCTACTGGGTTGAGAGAGAGAGGCTAGGAGAGGGTCTGTCTGCTACTGGGTTGAGAGAGAGAGGCTAGGAGAGGGTCTGTCTGCTACTGGGTTGAGAGAGAGAGGCTAGGAGAGGGTCTGTCTGCTACTGGGTTGAGAGAGAGGCTAGGAGAGGGTCTGTCTGCTACTGGGTTGAGAGAGAGGCTAGGAGAGGGTCTGTCTGCTGCTGGGTTGAGAGAGAGGGGTCTAGGGTTGAGAGAGTCTGTCTGCTACTGGGTTGAGAGAGAGGCTAGGAGAGGGTCTGTCTGCTACTGGGTTGAGAGAGGGTCTGCTACTGGGTTGAGAGAGGCTAGGAGAGGGTCTGTCTGCTACTGGGTTGAGAGAGAGGCTAGGAGAGGGTCTGTCTGCTACTGGGTTGAGAGAGAGGCTAGGAGAGGGTCTGTCTGCTACTGGGTTGAGAGAGAGGCTAGGAGAGGGTCTGTCTGCTACTGGGTTGAGAGAGAGGCTAGGAGAGGGTCTGTCTGCTACTGGGTTGAGAGAGAGGCTAGGAGAGGGTCTGTCTGCTACTGGGTTGAGAGAGAGAGGCTAGGAGAGGGTCTGTCTGCTACTGGCTACTGTTGAGAGAGAGAGGGTTGAGAGAGGCTAGGAGAGGTCTGTCTGCTACTGGGTTGAGAGAGAGAGGCTAGGAGAGGGTCTGTCTGCTACTGGGTTGAGAGAGAGAGGCTAGGAGAGGGTCTGTCTGCTGCTGGGTTGAGAGAGAGAGGCTAGGAGAGAGTCTGTCTGCTACTGGGTTGAGAGAGAGGCTAGGAGAGGGTCTGTCTGCTGCTGGGTTGAGAGAGAGAGGCTAGGAGAGGGTCTGTCTGCTACTGGGTTGAGAGAGGCTAGGAGAGAGGCTGTCTGTCTGCTACTGGGTTGAGAGAGAGAGGCTAGGAGAGGGTCTGTCTGCTACTGGGTTGAGAGAGAGGCTAGGAGAGGGTCTGTCTGCTACTGGGTTGAGAGAGAGGCTAGGAGAGGGTCTGTCTGCTACTGGGTTGAGAGTCTAGGAGAGGGTCTGTCTGCTACTGGGTTGAGAGAGAGAGGCTAGGAGAGGGTCTGTCTGCTACTGGGTTGAGAGAGAGAGGCTAGGAGAGGGTCTGTCTGCTACTGGGTTGAGAGAGAGAGGCTAGGAGAGGGTCTGTCTGCTACTGGGTTGAGAGAGAGGCTAGGAGAGGGTCTAGGGTTGAGAGGGTCTGTCTGCTACTGGGTTGAGAGAGAGAGGCTAGGAGAGGGTCTGTCTGCTACTGGGTTGAGAGAGAGGCTAGGAGAGGGTCTGTCTGCTACTGGGTTGAGAGAGAGAGGCTAGGAGAGTGTCTGTCTGCTACTGGGTTGAGAGAGAGGCTAGGAGAGAGTGTGTCTGCTACTGGGTTGAGAGAGAGGCTAGGAGAGAGTCTGTCTGCTACTGGGTCGAGAGAGAGGCTAGGAGAGGGTCTGTCTGCTGCTGGGTTGAGAGAGAGAGAGGCTAGGAGAGGGTCTGTCTGCTACTGGGTTGAGAGAGAGGCTAGGAGAGGGTCTGTCTGCTACTGGGTTGAGAGAGAGGCTAGGAGAGTGTCTGTCTGCTACTGGGTTGAGAGAGAGAGGCTAGGAGAGGGTCTGTCTGCTACTGGGTTGAGAGAGAGGCTAGGAGAGGGTCTGTCTGCTACTGGGTTGAGAGAGAGAGGCTAGGAGAGGGTCTGTCTGCTACTGGGTTGAGAGAGAGAGGGCTAGGAGAGGGTCTGTCTGCTACTGGGTTGAGAGAGAGGCTAGGAGAGGGTCTGTCTGCTACTGGGTTGAGAGAGAGAGGCTAGGAGAGGGTCTGTCTGCTACTGGGTTGAGAGAGAGAGCTAGGAGAGGGTCTGTCTGCTACTGGGTTGAGAGAGAGAGGCTAGGAGAGGGTCTGTCTGCTACTGGGTTGAGAGAGAGAGGCTAGGAGAGTGTCTGTCTGCTACTGGGTTGAGAGAGAGGCTAGGAGAGGAGGGTCTGTCTGCTACTGGGTTGAGAGAGAGGCTAGGATAGGGTCTGTCTGCTACTGGGTTGAGAGAGAGAGGCTAGGAGAGGGTCTGTCTGCTACTGGGTTGAGAGAGAGAGGCTAGGATAGGGTCTGTCTGCTACTGGGTTGAGAGAGAGAGGCTAGGAGAGGGTCTGTCTGCTGCTACTGGGTTGAGAGAGAGGCTAGGATAGGGTCTGTCTGCTACTGGGTTGAGAGAGGCTGGGTTGAGAGAGAGAGGCTAGGAGAGGGTCTGTCTGCTACTGGGTTGAGAGAGAGGCTAGGAGAGGGTCTGTCTGCTGTCTGCTACTGGGTTGAGAGAGAGAGGCTGTCTGCTACTGGGTTGAGAGAGAGAGGCTAGGAGAGGGTCTGTCTGCTACTGGGTTGAGAGAGAGAGGCTAGGAGAGGGTCTGTCTGCTACTGGGTTGAGAGAGAGAGGCTAGGAGAGGGTCTGTCTGCTACTGGGTTGAGAGAGAGAGGCTAGGAGAGTGTCTGTCTGCTACTGGGTTGAGAGAGAGAGGCTAGGAGAGGGTCTGTCTGCTACTGGGTTGAGAGAGAGGCTAGGAGAGGGTCTGTCTGCTACTGGGTTGAGAGAGAGAGGCTAGGAGAGGGTCTGTCTGCTACTGGGTTGAGAGAGAGAGGCTAGGAGAGTGTCTGTCTGCTACTGGGTTGAGAGAGAGAGGCTAGGAGAGTGTCTGTCTGCTACTGGGTTGAGAGAGAGAGGCTAGGAGAGGGTCTGTCTGCTACTGGGTTGAGAGAGAGAGGCTAGGAGAGTGTCTGTCTGCTACTGGGTTGAGAGAGAGAGGCTAGGAGAGTGTCTGTCTGCTACTGGCTACTGTTGAGAGAGAGAGGCTAGGATAGTGTCTGTCTGCTACTGGGTTGAGGTTGAGAGAGAGAGGCTAGGAGAGTGTCTGTCTGCTACTGGGTTGAGAGAGAGAGGCTAGGAGAGGGTCTGTCTGCTACTGGGTTGAGAGAGAGGCTAGGAGAGGGTCTGTCTGCTACTGGGTTGAGAGAGAGAGGCTAGGAGAGGGTCTGTCTGCTACTGGGTTGAGAGAGAGGCTAGGAGAGGGTCTGTCTGCTACTGGGTTGAGAGAGAGAGGCTAGGAGAGGGTCTGTCTGCTACTGGGTTGAGAGAGAGAGGCTAGGACTACTGTACAACGTAGAACACCAAATAATGCATGCAGAGCAGAATCAGGCCGAAACCCACTAATTATCAAAATCCAGAATAGAGAAGTTAAATTCTACAACCACCTAAAAGGAAGCGATTCCCAAACCTTCCATAACAAAGCCATCACCTACAGAGAGATGAACCTGGAGAAGAGTCCCCTAAGCAAGCTGGTCCCTGAGGCTCTGTTCACAAACACACCCTACAGAGCCCCAGGACGGCAGCACAATTAGACCCAACCAAATCATGAGAAAACAAAAAATAATTACTTGACACATTGGAAAGAATTAACATAAAAACAGAGCAAACTAGAATGCTTTTTGGCCCTAAACAGAGAGTACAGTGGCAGAATACCTGACCACCGTGACTGACTCAAACTGAAGGGAAGCTGGCTCAAGAGAATACTCAGGTGGAAACTGAGCTGTACTTCCTAACCTCCTGCCAAATATATGACCATATTTCCCTCAGATTACACAGACTCACAAATCATTTTAAAATGTCTATTTCCCCCTTCTTTCTTTCTCCTCTCTGTCTGTCTGTCTGTCTGTCTGTCTGTCTGTCTGTCTGTCTGTCTGTCTGTCTGTCTGTCTGTCTCTCTGTCTCTCTGTCTCTCTGTCTCTCTGTCTCTCTCTCTGTCTCTCTCTCTGTCTCTCTCTCTGTCTCTCTCTCTGTCTCTCTCTCTGTCTCTCTCTCTCTCTGTCTCTCTCTCTCTCTGTCTCTCTCTCTCTCTGTCTCTCTCTCTCTCTGTCTCTCTCTCTCTCTGTCTCTCTCTGTCTCTCTCTGTCTCTCGGTCTCTTTGTAGCCAGGTTTTGAGGAGATCAACCCAGAATGGAAGACTTCTCTGGAGAAGAGAAAGAAGATTAAAGGTAGCAGGGCAGACTGTCACTGGCCACCGGGGGGCAGACTGTCACTGGGGGCAGACTGTCACTGGGGGGCAGACTGTCACTGGGGGGCAGACTGTCACTGGGGGGGGCAGACTGTCACTGGGGGGCAGACTGTCACTGGGGGGGGCAGACTGTCACTGGGGGGGCAGACTGTCACTGGGGGGCAGACTGTCACTGGGGGGGGCAGACTGTCACTGGGGGGCAGACTGTCACTGGGGGCAGACTGTCACTGGGGGCAGACTGTCACTGGGGAGGGCAGACTGTCACTGGGGGGCAGACTGTCTCTGGGGGGGCAGACTGTCACTGGGGGGGCAGACTGTCACTGGGGGGGGCAGACTGTCACTGGGGGGCAGACTGTCACTGGGGAGGGGGCAGACTGTCACTGGGGGGGGCAGACTGTCACTGGGGAGGGCAGACTGTCACTGGGGAGGGGCAGACTGTCACTGGGGAGGGGCAGACTGTCACTGGGGGGGCAGACTGTCACTGGGGGCAGACTGTCTCTGGGGGCAGACTGTCACTGTTATGTCAGTGTGTGTATTATGTTAGTGTGTGTGTATTATGTTAGTGTGTGTGTGTATTATGTTAGTGTGTGTGTGTATTATGTTAGTGTGTGTGTATTATGTTAGTGTGTGTGTATTATGTTAGTGTGTGTGTATTATGTCAGTGTGTGTGTATTATGTCAGTGTGTGTGTATTATGTCAGTGTGTGTGTAATATAATCTGTGTGTGTGTATTATGTTAGTGTGTGTGTAATATATTAGTGTGTGTGTATTATGTTAGTGTGTGTGTATTATGTTAGTGTGTGTGTAATATAATCAGTGTGTGTGTATTATGTTAGTGTGTGTGTATTATGTCAGTGTGTGTGTAATATAATCTGTGTGTGTGTATTATGTTAGTGTGTGTGTAATATAATCAGTGTGTGTGTATTATGTTAGTGTGTGTGTGTAATATAATCTGTGTGTGTGTATTATGTTAGTGTGTGTGTATTATGTTAGTGTGTGTGTAATATAATCAGTGTGTGTGTATTATGGTCCTTCTGTAGCTCAGTTGGTAGAGCATGGCGCTTGTAACGCCAGGGTAGTGGGTTCGATCCCGGGACCACCCATACGTAGAATGTATGCACACATGACTGTAAGTCGCTTTGGATAAAAGCGTCTGATAAATGGCATATATATATTATGTTAGTGTGTGTGTGTGTGTAATATAATCTGTGTGTGTGTATTATGTTAGTGTGTGTGTAATATAATCAGTGTGTGTGTATTAAGTTAGTGTGTGTGTGTAATATAATCTGTGTGTGTGTATTATGTTAGTGTGTGTGTGTAATATAATCTGTGTGTGTGTATTATGTTAGTGTGTGTGTAATATAATCTGTGTGTGTGTGTGTTCTCCCCAGACAAGGAGCAGTACTACTCTCTGTGTGAGGTGGCCTGGTGGTCAGACTGCGTGCTGATCTTGGCCCGGTGTTCTGGTTCTCTGACCGTGTCCTCTGTTAGAACCCTTCAGAACCTCCTGGGAAAGAGCTGTGAGTGGTTCCAGCCATCGCCACGGGTTACCGCAGCCCACGACGGGGGCTTCCTTAGTCTGGAGGTAAGGAGTGGGGGGGGTGAAGGGGGTTGTGGTGTTTGTGAGGAGGGGGCAAGGACTGGCTGGCTCAAGCGAGGGAGGGAAGGATGGCTGGAGTGGGGTTGGAGGGCTGGCTGGCGTGGGGTTAGAGGGCTGGCTGGCGTGGGGTTGGAGGGCTGGCTGGCGTGGGGTTGGAGGGCTGGCTGGCGTGGGGTTGGAGGGCTGGCTGGCGTGGGGTTGGAGGGCTGGCTGGCGTGGGGTTGGAGGGCTGGCTGGCGTGGGGTTGGAGGGCTGGCTGGCGTGGGGTTGGAGGGCTGGCTGGCGTGGGGTTGGAGGGCTGGCTGGCGTGGGGTTGGAGGGCCGGCTGGCGTGGGGTTGGAGGGCTGGCTGGCGTGGGGTTGGAGGGCCGGCTGGCGTGGGGTTGGAGGGCCGGCTGGCGTGGGGTTGGAGGGCCGGCTGGCGTGGGGTTGGAGGGCCGGCTGGCGTGGGGTTGGAGGGCCGGCTGGCGTGGGGTTGGAGGGCCGGCTGGCGTGGGGTTGGAGGGCCGGCTGGCGTGGGGTTGGAGGGCCGGCTGGCGTGGGGTTGGAGGGCCGGCTGGCGTGGGGTTGGAGGGCCGGCTGGCGTGGGGTTGGAGGGCTGGTTGGCGTGGGGTTGGAGGGCTGGTTGGCGTGGGGTTGGAGGGCTGGCTGGCGTGGGGTTGGATGGCTGGCTGGCGTGGGGTTGGAGGGCTGGTTGGCGTGGGGTTGGAGGGCTGGCGTGGGGTTGGAGGGCTGGCTGGCGTGGGGTTGGAGGGCTGGCTGGCGTGGGGTTGGAGGGCTGGCTGGCGTGGGGTTGGAGGGCTGGCTGGCGTGGGGTTGGAGGGCTGGCTGGCGTGGGGTTGGAAGGCTGGCTGGCGTGGGGTTGGAAGGCTGGCTGGCGTGGGGTTGGAGGGCTGGCTGGCGTGGGGTTGGAAGGCTGGCTGGCGTGGGGTTGGAGGGCTGGCTGGCGTAGGGTTGGAGGGCTGGCTGGCGTGGGGTTGGAGGGCTGGCTGGCGTGGGGTTGGAGGGCTGGCTGGCGTGGGGTTTGGAGGGCCGGCTGGCGTGGGGTTGGAAGGCTGGCTGGCGTGGGGTTGGAGGGCTGGCTGGCGTGGGGTTGGAGGGCTGGCTGGCGTGGGGTTGGAGGGCTGGCAGGAGGGAGGGAGTGCGGGCTTGTGGGAGGTTGTGAGGGCTGGCAGGAGATGGATTGGCTGGCTGTCTGTCACAATATGGCCTTCATCTCTTAGGAAAGGAAACCGAGGACATGGACTTTATTCAGTCAGTTTCGACACCTTTTATAAACTAGTCAACTGCTTGCTTTTCAGTTGTCAGTCAGAGCACAGTAAGTGCCACCACTCTGGGGACGATGTGAAACACGGCCAATTATATAATTATATAATACACTAAGTGGATTTGGACTCATCGTTACAGGTCACGTTCAAATTCACTCGATGAAGGAGCATCGTGCCTTGTCCCTCTGTTTGACTGCTACCATCTGATCATTTAAACGTTGGATAAACAAGTAGCCGTCTGAAAATGTCTCTTACTGGCTGTTGAGCCGCCGGCCCTCACAGAGAGGGAGAGCTCAGCCTACACATTAAATATGGCCAACTATTCCTCTCTCTCCCCCCTTCTCTCCTCTCTCTACCCCCCTTCTCTCCTCTCTCCCCCCCTTCTCTCCTCTCTCTACCCCCCTTCTCTCCTCTCACGCCCCCTTCTCTCCTCTCTCTACCCCCCTTCTCTCCTCTCTCTCCCCCCCTTCTCTCCTCTCTCTCCCCTCTCTCCTCTCTCCCCCCTTCTCTCCTCTC
>NC_068428.1:48957639-49120139 GCF_023373465.1 Oncorhynchus keta
CCATGTACCCACACCACTTCCTGCTGACTATAATGACTGGATAGCACCATGTACCCACACCACTTCCTGCTGACTATAATGACTGGATAGCACCATGTACCCACACCACTTCCTGCTGACTATAATGACTGGATAGCACCACGTACCCACACCACTTCCTGCTGACTATAATGACTGGATAGCACCATGTACCCACACCACTTCCTGCTGACTATAATGACTGGATAGCACCATGTACCCACACCACTTCCTGCTGACTATAATGACTGGATAGCACCATGTACCCACACCACTTCCTGCTGACTATAATGACTGGATAGCACCACGTACCCACACCACTTCATGCTGACTATAATGACTGGATAGCACCACGTACCCACACCACTTCATGCTGACTATAATGACTGGATAGCACCATGTACCCACACCACTTCCTGCTGACTGTAATGACTGGATAGCACCATGTACCCACACCACTTCCTGCGGACTATAATGACTGTCCTGGATAGCACCATGTACCCACACCACTTCCTGCTGACTATAATGACTGTACTGGATAGCACCATGTACCCACACCACTTCCTGTACTGTACTGGATAGCACCATGTACCCACACCACTTCCTGTACTGTACTGGATAGCACCATGTACCCACACCACTTCCTGTACTGGATAGCACCATGTACCCACACCACTTCCTGTACTGGATAGCACCATGTACCCACACCACTTCCTGTACTGGATAGCACCAACATACAGTACCAGTTAAACGTTTGGACACAACTACATGTTCCAGATTGACTGACCTTCATGTCTTAAAGTAATGATGGACTGACCTTCATGTCTTAAAGTAATGATTGACTGACCTTCATGTCTTAAAGTAATGATGGACTGACCTTCATGTCTTAAAGTAATGATGGACTGACCTTCATGTCTTAAAGTAATGATGGACTGACCTTCATGTCTTAAAGTAATGATGGACTGACCTTCATGTCTTAAAGTAATGATGGACTGACCTTCATGTCTTAAAGTAATGATGGACTGACCTTCATGTCTTAAAGTAATGATGGACTGACCTTCATGTCTTAAAGTAATGATGGACTGACCTTCATGTCTTAAAGTAATGATGGACTGACCTTCATGTCTTAAAGTAATGATGGACTGACCTTCATGTCTTAAAGTAATGATGGACTGACCTTCATGTCTTAAAGTAATGATGGACTGACCTTCATGTCTTAAAGTAATGATGGACTGACCTTCATGTCTTAAAGTAATGATGGACTGACCTTCATGTCTTAAAGTAATGATGGACTGACCTTCATGTCTTAAAGTAATGATGGACTGACCTTCATGTCTTAAAGTAATGATGGACTGACCTTCATGTCTTAAAGTAATGATGGACTGACCTTCATATCTTAAAGTAACGATGGACTGACCTTCATATCTTAAAGTAATGATGGACTGACCTTCATGTCTTAAAGTAATGATGGACTGACCTTCATGTCTTAAAGTAATGATGGACTGACCTTCATGCCTTAAAGTAATGATGGACTGACCTTCATGTCTTAAAGTAATGATGGACTGACCTTCATGTCTTAAAGTAATGATGGACTGACCTTCATGTCTTAAAGTAATGATGGACTGACCTTCATGTCTTAAAGTAATGATGGACTGACCTTCATGTCTTAAAGTAATGATGGACTGACCTTCATGTCTTAAAGTAATGATGGACTGACCTTCATGTCTTAAAGTAATGATGGACTGACCTTCATGTCTTAAAGTAATGATGGACTGTCCTTCATGTCTTAAAGTAACGATGGACTGACCTTCATGTCTTAAAGTAACGATGGACTGACGTTTCTCTTTGCTTATTTCAGCTGTTCTTGCCATAATATGGACTTGGTCTTTTACCAAATAGGGTTTTCTTCTGTACACCACCTCTACCTTGTCACAACACAACTGATTGGCTGGAACGCATTGAGAAGGAAATAAATTCCACCCCTGTTTAATTAAATGCATTCCAGGTGACTACCTCATGAAGCTGGTTGAGAAAATGCCAAGAGTGCAAAGCTGTCATCAAGGCAAAGGATGGCTACTTTGAAGAATCTCAAATATAAAATATATTTTGATTTGTTTAACATATTGTTGGTTACTACATGACTCCATATGTGTTATTTCATAGTTTTGATGTCTTCACTGTTATTCTACAACGTAGAAAATAGTAAAAATAAAGAAAAACCCTTGAATGAGTAGATGTGTCCAAACTGTTGACTGGTACTGTATATCACTGTTAGTTTATAAAACCACCGTTCAGTCCTGAGTCAGCGTATCAAGGTCCTGTTGACCAGCTGATTAGTAGAATGTGATGTGTTTCTAGTCTGGCCGGAACAAAAGCCTGCACACCTAGTAGCTCTCCCGGAGGACACTCTCAAACATTACAACCAAACAGTTCTAAAGATGCCCCTCCCCCTCCGTAGGTTCATCCTATCAGGTGACCTTGATGTTGATGACGCTCCGTACGAGGACTTCCTGTCTGCAGAGAAAGAGATGGAGTTAAAGAGAGAGAAGGAGAGCCGGAAGAGACAGGAGCTCCTGGCCAGGGTCGACTTCAACAGGTCAGAACACAGAACCAGTCAACCAGTCTGTCAGCCGGTCTGTCAGCCGGTCTGTCAGCCGGTCTGTCAGCCGGTCTGTCAGCCGGTCAGTCAGCCGGTCTGTCAACCGGTCTGTCAACCGGTCAGTCAGCCGGTCTGTCAACCGGTCAGTCAGCCGGTCTGTCAGCCGGTCTGTCAACCGGTCAGTCAGCCGGTCTGTCAACCGGTCAGTCAACCGGTCAGTCAACCGGTCAGTCAGCCGGTCTGTCAGCCGGTCTGTCAACCGGTCTGTCAGCCGGTCTGTCAGCCGGTCTGTCAGCCGGTCTGTCAACCAGTCAGTCAGCCGGTCAGTCAACCAGTCAGTCAGCGGTCTGTCAACCAGCCTGTCAGTAAACCAGTCAGTCAACCAGTCAGTCAACCAGTCAGTCAACCGGTCAGTCAGTCAGCCCAGTCAGCCAGCCGGTTGTCAACCAGTCAGTCAGCCGGTCAGTCAGTCGGGTTCGTCAACCAGTCAGTCAGCCGGGTCGTCAACCAGTTGTCAACCAGTCAGCCGTCAGCCAGTCAGCAGCCGGTCTGTCAACCAGTCAGTCCAGCCGGGTCAGCTGGTCTGTCAACCAGCCTGTCAGCCGTCAGTCAACCAGTCAGTCAGCCGGTCTGTCAACCAGGCAGTCAACCAGTCAGTCAGCCAGTCAGTCAGCCAGTCAACCGGGTTCGTCAACCGGTCTGTCAACCGTTGTCAGCCGGTCTGTCAGCCGGTCTTGTCAGCCGGTCTGTCAGCCGGTCTGTCAGCGGCCTGTCAGCCGCCTGTCAGCCGCCTGTCAGCCGGTCTGTCAGCCGGCCAGCCGGCCTTGTCAGCCGTTTGTCAGCCGTCTGTCAGCCGGTCTGTCAGCCGGTCAGTCAGCTGGTCAGCCGGTCAGCCAGCCGGGTCAGCCGGTCAGTCAGCCAGTCAGTCAGCCGGTTAGTCAGCCAGCCTGTCAGCCGGTCAGTCAACCAGTCAGTCAGCCGGCTGTCAACAGCCAGTCAGCCGGTCTGTCAACCAGTTGGTCAACCAGTCAGTCAGCCGGTCTGTCAGCCAGTCAGTCAGCCGGTCAACCAGTCAGCCAGCCAGTCAGTCAGCCGGTCTGTCAGCCAGTCAGTCAGCCGGTCTGTCAGCCAGTCAGTCAGCCAGTCAGTCAGCCGGTCTGTCAGCCAGGCAGTCAGCCGGTCTGTCAGCCAGTCAGTCAGCCGGTCTGTCAGCCAGTCAGTCAGCCGGTCTGTCAGCCAGTCAGTCAGCCGGTCTGTCAGCCAGCCAGTCAGCCGGTCTGTCAGCCAGTCAGCCAGTCAGTCAGCCGGTCTGTCAGCCAGTCAGCCAGTCAGTCAGCCGGTCTGTCAGCCAGGCAGTCAGCCGGTCTGTCAGCCAGTCAGTCAGCCGGTCTGTCAACCGTCAGTCAGCCGGTCTGTCAGCCAGTCAGTCAGCCGGTCTGCCAGTCAGCCGGTCAGTCAGCCGGTCAGTCAGCCAGTCAGTCAGCCGGTCTGTCAGCCGGTCTGTCAGCCAGGCAGTCAGCCGGTCTGTCAGCCAGGCAGTCAGCCGGTCTGTCAGCCAGGCAGTCAGCCGGTCTGTCAGCCAGGCAGTCAGCCGGTCTGTCAGCCAGGCAGTCAGCCGGTCTGTCAGCCAGGCAGTCAGCCGGTCTGTCAGCCAGGCAGTCAGCCGGTCTGTCAGCCAGGCAGTCAGCCAGGCAGTCAGCCGGTCTGTCAGCCAGGCAGTCAGCCGGTCTGTCAGCCAGCCAGTCAGCCGGTCTGTCAGCCAGCCAGTCAGTCAGCCGGCCAGTCGTTCAGGGTTCCATAGTTGTTTTAGTTCCTGTAGAACTATAATGACGGTCTGTACTGTGGTTAAATCGTGTTTTTCTACATCAGGAAACCTACTAATGACATGCTAATTAGGGCAGATATATTCAGTCAACGCCAGGACAACTCTACCAGTGTTGACCACGAGCAGTGCCGGCTGGCTGCTATACAGACCATTACGCCCTCATTTCCAGTTGGCTACTTTCCCACTTCAGTAAACTATGCTGCTTTTCGCTTGGTCGTAAAGTTTCTCGCCCTTTCCTGAACGACTCTTACTCGTCTTCTAGCGATCTATTGATCTATTGATCTGGAACAGGCACCGATCAGTGAGTCAATTTGTACGTCTCGTAAAATGTGTTTTACCGACGAGTCCATATCCCTTCCGCCTCTTGGTTTCCATTTCTGGTCTTTGGTGTTTTCATAAAGGGCTGTGGCTTACTGTGCTTGGGTTGACAAACGGTCAAGGTTCACTAGTTTATGAATGGTCTCTTGCCGTTCATAACTCATATGACATAGTTGTACAGTGCCTTCAGAAAGTTTTCAGACCCCTTAAACCACATTTTGTTTTGCCTTACACACACTACCCCCATAATGACAAAGTGAGAACAATTTACAAAAAAAAAATGTTTTTGGTGGGGGCTAATTTTAGATAGTTAAATACCTATCTCATAAGTATTCACAATACATTAGTCTTTTTTGGGTTAGTCTTTAAAAACTGTGCACACCTGGATTGTACAATATTTGCACATGTATTCTTTAAGCTCTGTTAAGTTGGTTGCTAGACAACCATTTTGAAGTAGTGTCATCAAACTTGTGTTTTAGGTTATTGTCCTGCTGAAAGGTGAATTTGTCTCCCAGTGTCTGGTGGAAAGCAGACAATCAGGTTTTCCTCTAGGACTTGGCCTGTGGTTAGTCCGATATCCTTTTTTTTATCCTGAAAAACTCCCCGTCCTTGCCGATGACAAGCATACCAATAACATGATGCAGCCACCACCATGCGTTCTATTCAGGACACATTATTTTGCAATTTTACATTATTCCTTTGTTTACAAACAGGATGCATGTTTTGGAATATATTTATTCTGTACATGCTTCCTTCTTTTCACTCTGTCCTTTAGGTTAGTATTGTAAGAGTCACTACAATGTTGTTGATCCATCCTCAGTTGTCTCCTATCACAGCCATCTAACTGTTAGACTGATGGTGCCGGTGTGTCAATAGACAAAGTAACATAATGGGAGCAAAAATCCCCAGCAAAATATGCCACTTTAAGCCTTCAGCGTCTGTGTTTGGGAGGTGGATGAGGAACAGCTGTGTTTGGGAGGTGGATGAGGTACAGCTGTGTTTGGGAGGTGGATGAGCCACAGCTGTGTTTGGGAGGTGGATGAGCTACAGCTGTGTTGGGAGGTGGATGAGCTACAGCTGTGTTTGGGAGGTGGATGAGCCACAGCTGTGTTTGGGAGGTGGATGAGCCACAGCTGTGTTTGGGAGGTGGATGAGCCACAGCTGTGTATGGGAGGTGGATGAGCCCAGCTGTGTTTGGGAGGTGGATGAGGAACAGCTGTGTTTGGGAGGTGGATGAGGAACAGCTGTGTTTGGGAGGTGGATGAGCCACAGCTGTGTTTGGGAGGTGGATGAGCCACAGCTGTGTTTGGGAGGTGGATGAGCCACAGCTGTGTTTGGGAGGTGGATGAGCCACAGCTGTGTTTGGGAGGTGGATGAGCCACAACTGTGTTTGGGAGGTGGATGAGCCACAGCTGTGTTTGGGAGGTGGATGAGCCACAGCTGTGTTTGGGAGGTGGATGAGCCACAGCTGTGTTTGGGAGGTGGATGAGCCACAGCTGTGTTTGGGAGGTGGATGAGCCACAGCTGTGTTTGGGAGGTGGATGAGCCACAGCTGTGTTTGGGAGGTGGATGAGCCACAGCTGTGTTTGGGAGGTGGATGAGGAACAGCTGTGTTTGGGAGGTGGATGAGGAACAGCTGTGTTTGGGAGGTGGATGAGGAACAGCTGTGTTTGGGAGGTGGATGAGGAACAGCTGTGTTTGGGAGGTGGATGAGGAACAGCTGTGTTTGGGAGATGGATGAGGAACAGCTGTGTTTGGGAGATGGATGAACTACAGCCGTGTTTGGGAGGTGGATGAGCCACAGCTGTGTTTGGGAGGTGGATGAGCTACAGCTGTGTTTGGGAGGTGGATGAGCTACAGCTGTGTTTGGGAGGTGGATGAGGAACAGCTGTGTTTGGGAGGTGGATGAGGAACAGCTGTGTTTGGGAGGTGGATGAGGAACAGCTGTGTTTGGGAGGTGGATGAGGAACAGCCGTGTTTGGGAGATGGATGAACTACAGCCGTGTTTGGGAGATGGATGAGCCACAGCCGTGTTTGGGAGGTGGATGAGCCACAGCTGTGTTTGGGAGGTGGATGAGCCACAGCTGTGTTTGGGAGGTGGATGAGCCACAGCTGTGTTTGGGAGGTGGATGAGCCACAGCTGTGTTTGGGAGGTGGATGAGCCACAGCTGTGTTTGGGAGGTGGATGAGGAACAGCTGTGTTTGGGAGGTGGATGAGGAACAGCTGTGTTTGGGAGGTGGATGAGCTACAGCTGTGTTTGGGAGATGGGTGAGCTACAGCTGTGTTTGGGAGGTGGGTGAGCCACAGCTGTGTTTGGGAGGTGGGTGAGCCACAGCTGTGTTTGGGAGGTGGATGAGCCACAGCTGTGTTTGGGAGGTGGATGAGCCACAGCTGTGTTTGGGAGGTGGATGAGCCACAGCTGTGTTTGGGAGGTGGATGAGCCACAGCTGTGTTTGGGAGGTGGATGAGCCACAGCTGTGTTTGGGAGGTGGATGAGCCACAGCTGTGTTTGGGAGGTGAATGAGCCACAGCTGTGTTTGGGAGGTGGATGAGCCACAGCTGTGTTTGGGAGGTGGATGAGCCACAGCTGTGTTGGGAGGTGGATGAGCCACAGCTGTCTCTCCCACTACATTTACCCCTCTCTCTCTACCACTACATTTACCCCTCTCTCTCTACCACTACATTTACCCTATCTCTCTCTACCACTACATTTACCCCTCTCTCTCTACATTTACCCCTCTCTCTCTCTACCACTACATTTACCCCTCTCTCTCTCCACTACATTTACCCTCTCTCTCTACCACTACATTTACCCTATCTCTCTCTACCGCTACCTCTCTCTCTCTCTACATTTACCTCTCTCTCTCTCTACCGCTACCTCTCTCTCTCTACCGCTTTACCTCTCTCTCTACATTTACCCCTCTCTCTCTACATTTACCCCTCTCTCTCTACATTTACCCCTCTCTCTCTCTACATTTACCCCTCTCTCTCTCTACATTTACCTCTCTCTCTCTCTACATTTACCCTCTCTCTCTACATTTACCTCTCTCTCTCTCTACATTTACCTCTCTCTCTCTCTACATTTACCTCTCTCTCTCTCTACATTTACCCCTCTCTCTCTCTCCTACTACCCCTCTCTCTCTCTACATTTACCCCTCTCTCTCTCTACATTTACCCCTCTCTCTCTCTCTACATTTACCTCTCTCTCTCTCTACATTTACCCCTCTCTCTCTCTCTACATTTACCCCTCTCTCTCTCTCTACATTTACCCCTCTCTCTCTCTCTACATTTACCCCTCTCTCTCTCTCTACATTTACCCCTCTCTCTCTCTCTACATTTACCCCTCTCTCTCTCTCTACATTTACCCCTCTCTCTCTCTACATTTACCCCTCTCTCTCTCTACATTTACCTCTCTCTCTCTCTCTACATTTACCCCTCTCTCTCTCTCTACATTTACCCCTCTCTCTCTCTACATTTACCCCTCTCTTTATACATTTACCCCCTCTCTCTTATACATTTACCCCGCTCTCTTTATACATTTACCCCTACTCTCTCTCTACATTTACCCCGCTCTCTCTCTACATTTACCCCTCTCTCTCTCTCTCTACATTTACCCCTCTCTCTCTCTCTACATTTACCCCTCTCTCTCTCTCTCTACATTTACCCCTCTCTCTCTACTTTTAACCCTCTCTCTCTACTTTAACCCTCTCTCTCTACTTTTAACCCTCTCTCTCTACTTTTAACCCTCTCTCTCTTTACTTTTAACCCTCTCTCTACTTTTAACCCTCTCTCTCTACTTTTACCCTCTCTCTCTCTCTACTTTTAACCTCTCTCTCTCTCTTTTAACCCTCTCTCTCTCTACTTTTAACCCTCTCTCTCTCTACTTTTAACCCTCTCTCTCTACATTTAACCCTCTCTCTCTCATTTAACCCTCTCTCTACATTTACCCCTCTCTCTCTCTACCGCTACCTCTCTCTCTCTACCGCTACCTCTCTCTCTACTACTACCTCTCTCTCTCTCTCTCTCTACATTTACCTCTCTCTCTCTCTACCGCTACCTCTCTCTCTCTCTACCGCTACCTCTCTCTCTCTCTCTCTACATTTACCTCTCTCTCTACCGCTACCTCTCTCTCTCTCTCTACGCTACCTCTCTCTCTCTACCGCTACCTCTCTCTCTCTACATTTACCCCTCTCTCTCTACATTTACACCTCTCTCTCTCTCTACATTTACCCCTCTCTCTCTACATTTACCCCTCTCTCTCTCTACATTTACCCCTCTCTCTCTCTCTCTCTCTCTACATTTACCCCTCTCTCTCTCTCTCTACATTTACCCCTCTCTCTCTCTACATTTACCCCTCTCTCTCTACATGTGTTGTGTTGCTCAGTCTCCCTGTGATACTGTAATATTTCCACAGAGATGAAGAAACAGCAGCCAGATCAGATTGTAGTAAGATGCTGATCTGACAGCTTTGAGACAAGCACACACACATTGTATTCGGGAAGCCAGTCTGCCTACATTAGACCGTGTCTGATGGGCCCTGGACCAAAATAGTGCACGGAATAGGGTACTAGGGATGTTGTGGTACTCTGGGCCTGTGTTATAAAGTGTTTTCCAATAGGAGTGCTGACCTAGGATACATTTTAATGGACGAGGTGGACGTTAACGCAACATCAGCACTTCTCCTCTGACGTGTCCCTCTGGTGTTTCCATCCAGGATTTACCTCAGTGATTTACCTCAGTGATTTACCTCAGTGATTTACCTCAGTGATTTACCTCAGTGATTTACCTCAGTGATTTACCTAAAAGGCTCAGAACTACACGGACTGGACTTCTCTTTCCATCTACGCGGACCGGCGCCCGTGTCTCACCGGGCCATGTCTCCGGAGGACCTATTCTCACTTGGGGTCAAAGCCAGGTCACTGGTACTTTTCATAACAATGGTTACCTGTGAACGTCAACACCTTCTCACATAGCAACTGTCTGGCTTGTTGATTCTGCTCTTTTCCAGTCATCACTGTCAGCCCCAGCTATCACCATTCCCCCAGTACAATATAAGGGTGTATACGCTAGTGCAGCGCTGGTGTCTGTGTGGAGCTGGTGTCTGTGTGGCGCTGGTGTCTGAGTGGACAGGCGGCCCTGGCGTTAGCCGTGGACAGATCTCTGAGCAGTGTAGCTGTGGTCGGTATCTTGAGGTCACCACCCTCTGATCCTGTGTGATTTTATGCATCAAGTTCTCACTACAGTGATGACGACGTGTGTTTCATCTCTCTGGTTCATTTGTGATTTCTATCCAGTGCCCGCTGCTTTGTTGATTTGTGTTCCTCACTTGGCCATTACAGAGGTACTGAGTCTCTACCGCTACCTCTCTCTCTCTACCGCTACCTCTCTCTCTCTACCGCTACCTCTCTCTCTCTCTACCGCTACCTCTCTCTCTCTACCGCTACCTCTCCCTCTCTACCGCTACCTCTCTCTCTCTACCGCTACCTCTCTCTCTCTACCGCTCTCCTCTCTCTCTCTACATTACCTCTCTCTCTCTACCGCTACCTCTCTACCGCTACCTCTCTCTCTCTCCGCTACCTCTCTCTCTCTACCGCTACCTCTCTCTCTCTCTACCGCTACCTCTCTCTCTCTACCGCTACCTCTCTCTCTCTACCGCTACCTCTCTCTCTCTACCGCTACCTCTCTCTCTCTACCGCTACCTCTCTACCGCTACCTCTCTCTCTCTACCGCTACCTCTCTCTCTCTCTACCGCTACCTCTCTCTCTCTCTACCGCTACCTCTCTCCTCTCTACCGCTACCTCTCTCTCTCTACCGCTACCTCTCTCTCTCTACCGCTACCTCTCTCTCTCTACCGCTACCTCTCTCTCTCTCTCTCTCTCTCTCTCTACCTCTCTACCGCTACCTCTCTCTCTCTACCGCTACCTCTCTCTCTCTCCGCTCCTCTCTCTCTACATTTACGCTCCTCTCTCTCTCTACCGCTACCTCTCTCTCTCTACCGCTACCTCTCTACCGCTACCTCTCTCCTCTCTCTACCGCTACCTCTCTCTCTCTACCGCTACCTCTCTCTCTCTACCGCTACCTCTCTCTCTCTCTCCGCTACCTCTATCCCTCTCTCTACCGCTACCTCGCTCTCTCTACCGCTACCTCTCTCTCTCTACGCTACCTCTCTCTCTCTACCGCTACCTCTCTCTCTCTACCTCTACCTCTCTCTCTCTACTCTACCTCTATCCCTCTCTACCGCTACCTCGCTCTCTCTACCGCTTTACTCTCTCTACCGCTACCTCTCTCTCTCTACCGCTACCTCTCTCTCTCTACATTTACCCTCTCTCTCTACATTTACCCTCTCTCTCTACATTTACCCCTCTCTCTCTCTCTCTCTCTCTACATTTACCCCTCTCTCTCTCTCTCTACATTTACCCCTCTCTCTCTCTACATTTACCCCTCTCTCTCTACATGTGTTGTGTTGCTCAGTCTCCCTGTGATACTGTAATATTTCCACAGAGATGAAGAAACAGCAGCCAGATCAGATTGTAGTAAGATGCTGATCTGACAGCTTTGAGACAAGCACACACACATTGTATTCGGGAAGCCAGTCTGCCTACATTAGACCGTGTCTGATGGGCCCTGGACCAAAATAGGGTACTAGGGATGTTGTGGTACTCTGGGCCTGTGTTATAAAGTGTTTTCCAATAGGAGTGCTGACCTAGGATACATTTTAATGGACGAGGTGGACGTTAACGCAACATCAGCACTTCTCCTCTGACGTGTCCCTCTGGTGTTTCCATCCAGGATTTACCTCAGTGATTTACCTCAGTGATTTACCTAAAAGGCTCAGAACTACACGGACTGGACTTCTCTTTCCATCTACGCGGACCGGCGCCCGTGTCTCACCGGGCCATGTCTCCGGAGGACCTATTCTCACTTGGGGTCAAAGCCAGGTCACTGGTACTTTTCATAACAATGGTTACCTGTGAAAGTCAACACCTTCTCACATAGCAACTGTCTGGCTTGTTGATTCTGCTCTTTCCAGTCATCACTGTCAGCCCCAGCTATCACCATTCCCCCATTACAATATAAGGGTGTATACGCTAGTGCAGCGCTGGTGTCTGTGTGGAGCTGGTGTCTGTGTGGCGCTGGTGTCTGAGTGGACAGGCGGCCCTGGCGTTAGCCGTGGACAGATCTCTGAGCAGTGTAGCTGTGGTCGGTATCTTGAGATCACCAGTCCGGGTTCACCCTCTGATCCTGTGTGATTTTATGCATCAAGTTCTCACTACAGTGATGACGACGTGTGTTTCATCTCTCTGGTTCATTTGTGATTTCTATCCAGTGCCCGCTGCTTTGTTGATTTGTGTTCCTCACTGGCCATTACAGAGGTACTGAGTCTCTACCGCTGGTCTCTCTCTACCGTGGTGCCTCTCTCTCTCTCTACCGCTACCTCTCTCTCTCTACCGCTACCTCTCTACCGCTGGTGTCTCTCTCTCTGCGGTACCTGGTGTCTGCTACCCTCTCTACCGGTGCTCTGTCTGTGTCTACCGCTGGTCTCTCTCTCTGGTGTCTCTCTCTCTCTCGCTCTCTCTACCGCTACCTCTCTACCGCTGGTGTCTCTCTGTGCTACCTCTCTCTCTCTGGTGTCTCTCTGGCTACCTCTCTGTCTCTGTGGACCGCTACCTCTCTCTGTGTGGTGCTGGTGTCTCTCTCTACCGCTACCTCTGGTCTCTACCGTGGAGCTGGTGTACCTGTCTACCGGAGCTCTCTCTCTCTACCGCTACCTCTCTCTCTCTACCGCTACCTCTCTCTGGTGTCTGTGTCTCCTCTCTACCGCTGTCTCTCCCTGGTCTGGTACCTCTGTGGTGCTGGTGTCTGTGTGGTGCTGGTGTCTGTGTGGACCTCTCTGCTGGTGTCCTCTCTCCTCTCTACCGCTACCTCTCTCTCTCTACCGCTACCTCTCTCTCTCTACCGCTACCTCTCTCTCTCTACCGCTACCTCTCTCTCTCTACCGCTACTGTCTCTCTCTACCGCTACCTCTCTACCGCTACCTCTCTCTCTGGTGCCGGTGTCTCTCTCTCTCTACCGCTACCTCTCTCTCTCTACCGCTACCTCTCTCTGGACCGCTGGTCTATCCCTCTCTACCGCTACCTCGTCTCTCCGCTACCTCTCTCTCTCTCTACCGCTACCTCTCTCTCCGCTACCTCTCTCTCTCTACCGCTACCTCTCTCTCTCTACCGCTACCTCTCTCTCTCTACCGCTACCTCTTGCTACCACTTGGCCTTTACAGAGGTACTGAGTCTCTACCGCTACCTCTCTCTCTCTACCGCTACCTCTCTCTCTACCTCTGCCTCTCTCTCTCTACCGCTACCTCTCTCTGTCTGGTGCTACCTCTCTCTCTCTACCGGCGCCTGTCTCTTTACCTCTCTCTCTACCGCCTCTCTCTCTCTGTGGACGCTCTCTCTCTCTCTACCGCTACCTCTCTCTCTCTCTACGCTGGTCTCTCTCTCCGCTACCTCTCTCTCGCTGGTCTCTACCGTCTCTCTCTCTACCGCTACCTCTCTGTCTACCGCTACCTCTCTCTACTACCTCTCTCTGGTGTCTCTCTCTCTGTCTCTCTACCGGCGGCCTGGTGTCTCTGTGCTACCTCTCTCTCTCTCTGGTGTCCTCTCTCTCTCTCTACCGCTACCTCTCTCTCTCTACCGCTACCTGGTCTCTCTCTACCGCTACCTCTCTCTCTCTCTACCGCTACCTCTCTCTCTGTGGTCTGGTGTCTCTCTCTCTCTACCGCTACCTCTCTCTCTCTCCGTGTGGACCTCTCTCTCTCTCTACCGCTGGTGTCTCTCTGGTGCCTCTGTCTGTCTGGACCGCTACCTCTCTCTCTCTACCGCTACCTCTTGCTACCACTTGGCCTTTACAGAGGTACTGAGTCTCTGCTCATGTGTAATTGACTACTTAGTCAATGCTTACTTACATACTTACTTACGACTTTCTGTCCAATTATTCCCTAGACGGACCGACGATTTCAACAAAGAGACGACAAAGTCATACAATCGTTAATATATTAACTCAATCGGCGTATAAAACTCAGAAACGTCCCTTTTTCAGGACCCTGTCTTTCAAAGATGATTAGTAAAAATCCAAATAACTTCACAGATCTTCATTGTAAAGGGTTTAAACACTGTTTCCCTGCTTGTTCAATGAACCATAAACAATTAATGAACATGCACCTGTGGAACGGTCGTTAAGAAACTAACAGTTTAGACGGTAGGCAATTAAGCTCACAGTTATGAACACTTAGGACACTAAAGAGGCCTTTCTACTGACTCTGAAAAACACCAAAAGAAAGATGCCCAGGGTCTCTGTTCATCTGCGTGAACGTGCATGAGGACTGCAGATGTGGCCAGGGCAATAAATTATAATATCTGTACTGTGAGACGCCTACAAGACAAGGGAGACAGGGAGACAGGACGGACAGCTGATCGTCCTCGCAGTGGCAGACCACGTGTAACAACACCTGCACAGGATCGGTAGATCCAAACATCACACCTGCGGGACAGGTACAGGATGGCAACAACAACTGCCCGAGTTACACCAGGTATGTACAATCCCTCCATCAGTGCTCAGACTGTCCTCAATAGGCTGAGAGAGGATGGACTGAGGGCTTGTAGGCCTGTTGTAAAGGCAGATCCTCACCAGACATCACCGGCAACCACGTCGCCTATGGGCACAAACCCACTGTTGCTGGACCAGACAGGACTGGCAAAAAGTGTTCTTTACATACGAGCCGTGGTTTTGTCTCACCAGGGGTGATGGTCGGATTCGCGCTTATCGTTGAAGGAATGATCGTTACACTGAGGCCTGTACTCTGGCGCGGAATCGATTTGGAGGTGGAGGGTCCATCGTGATCTGGTGCGGTGTGTCACACATCGGACTGAGCTTATTGTCATTGCAGGCAATCTCAACGCTGTGCGTTACAGGGAAGTGGTTCCCTTCCTGCAGGCTCATCCTGACATGACCCTCCAGCATGACAATGCCACCAGCCATTCTCTGCGTGATTTCCTGCAAGACAGGAATGTCGGTGTTCTGCCATGGCCAGCGAAGAGCCCGGATCTCAAACTCATTGAGCACCTCTGGGACCTGTTGGATCGGAGGGTGAGGGCTAGGGCCATTCCCCCCAGAGATGTCTGGGACCTGTTGGATCGGAGGGTGAGGGCTAGGGCCATTTCCCCCAGAGATGTCTGGGACCTGTTGGATCGGAGGGTGAGGGCTAGGGCCATTCCCACGAGAAGTGTTTGGGAACTTGCAGGTGCCTTGGTGGAAGAGTGGGGAAACATCTCACAGCAAGAACTGGTAAATCTGGTGCAGTCTACGAGGAGGAGATGCACTGCAGTACTTAATGCAGCTGGTGGCCACATCAGATATTGACTGTTACTTTTGATTTTGACCTCCCTCTTTGTTCACGTGCAAAGTATTAGCATTTCTATGGGCGTAGTTTTCAGCTGTGTAGTGAAGTCCTTTTGTCTTTTCTCCCGCTCTTTCTTACATGCTCCTCCCTTTCCATCATATTAGTGTAGTCCACTAGGGACTTTTTATTTGCAGTATGTAGTAATCAATGTGTAACCTATTCTATTTGTGTATGTAATAATGTGTGGTTAGTTAGTTAGTAAATGTATAATTAAGCCGATGTGCATATCGCTGATTCATCATTTATACATATATCGAACTGTTTTGCGACTGATAGAAGAACAATTAATGAATGACTGAAATGTGATTTATGTCTTTAGAGTTCAGTCAGAAAACGGCTACTCACGAAGCAAACTTTTTCCGGGGTCTCCCCAAAATTGCAGATGAGTCAGTTGTTACACGTGAAATTTAATCATCGTGATAATTAAACGGTTAATCGATTTGATTAAAAAAAACATCGTCATCACATTTCTGACACGACTTCGTCAATGATTACTACTTAGTCAATGCTTACTACTCAGTCAGTGCTTACTACTCAGTCAGTGCTTACTACTCAATCAGTGCTTACTACTCAGTCAGTGCTTACTGTTTACTCAGTGCTTACTACTCAGTCAGTGCTTACTGTTTACTCAATCAGTGCTTACTACTCAGTCAGTGCTTACTACTCAGTCAGTGCCTACTACTCAGTCAGTGCTTACTACTCAGTGCTTACTACTCAGTCAGTGCTTACTACTCAGTCAGTGCTTACTACTCAGTCAGTGCTTACTACTCAATCAGTGCTTACTACTCAGTCAGTGCTTACTACTCAGTCAGTGCTTACTACTCAGTCAGTGCTTACTACTCAGTCAGTGCTTACTACTCAGTCAGTGCTTACTACTCAGTCAGTGCTTACTACTCAGTCAGTGCTTACTACTCAGTCAGTGCTTACTACTCAGTCAGTGCTTACTACTCAGTCAGTGCTTACTACTCAGTCAGTGCTTACTACTCAATGCTTACTACTCAGTCAATGATTACTACTCAATGCTTACTACTCAGTCAGTGCTTACTACTCAGTCAGTGCTTACTACTCAATCAGTGCTTACTACTCAGTCAATGCTTACTACTCAGTCAATGCTTACTACTCAGTCAGTGCTTACTACTCAGTCAGTGCTTACTACTCAATGCTTACTACTCAGTCAATGCTTACTACTCAGTCAATGCTTACTACTCAATGCTTACTACTCAGTCAGTGCTTACTACTCAGTCAGTGATTACTACTCAGTCAGTGCTTACTACTCAATGCTTACTACTCAGTCAGTGCTTACTACTCAGTCAGTGCTTACTACTCAATGCTTACTACTCAGTCAATGCTTACTACTCAGTCAATGCTTACTACTCAATGCTTACTACTCAGTCAGTGCTTACTACTCAGTCAATGCTTACTACTCAATGCTTACTACTCAATGCTTACTACTCAGTCAGTGCGTACTACTCAGTCAGTGCGTACTACTCAGTCAGTGCGTACTACTCAGTCAGTGCTTACTACTCAGTCAGTGCTTACTACTCAGTCAGTGCTTACTACTCAATCAGTGCTTACTACTCAATCAGTGCTTACTACTCAGTCAGTGCTTACTACTCAATGCTTACTACTCAGTCAGTGCTTACTACTCAGTGCTTACTACTCAGTGCTTACTACTCAGTGCTTACTACTCAGTGCTTACTACTCAGTCAGTGCTTACTACTCAATGCTTACTACTCAATGCTTACTACTCAATGCTTACTACTCAATGGTTACTACTCAATGCTTACTACTCAATGCTTACTACTCAATGATTACTACTCAATGATTTCTACTCAATGATTTCTACTCAATGATTTCTACTCAATGATTTCTACTCAGTCAATGCTTACTGTTTAGTCAATGCTTACTACTCAATGCTTACCACTCAATGCTTACTACTCAGTCAATGCTTACTACTCAATGCTTACTACTCAGTCAATGCTTACTACTCAATGCTTACTACTCAGTCAATGCTTACTACTCAATGCTTACTACTCAGTCAATGCTTACTACTCAATGCTTACTACTCAGTCAATGATTACTACTCAATGCTTACTACTCAATGCTTACTACTCAATGCTTACTACTCAATGCTTACTACTCAATGCTTACTACTCAGTCAATGCTTACTACTCAGTCAATGCTTACTACTCAATGCTTACTACTCAATGCTTACTACTCAATGATTACTACTCAATGCTTACTACTCAATGATTACTACTCAGTCACTGCTAGCGACAACGCTAACTGCTCTGTCGACGGTACAGAACTAGTATGAAAGCTGGAAACTGTCCAACCCCTGGTGTTTACTACTCAGTCGGTGCTAACGACTCTGTCCAACCCCTGGTGTTTACTACTCAGTCGGTACTAACGACTCTGTCCAACCTGGTGTTTACTACTCAGTCGGTGCTAACGACTCTGTCCAACCCCTGGTGTTTACTACTCAGTCGGTACTAACGACTCTGTCCAACCTGGTGTTTACTACTCAGTCGGTGCTAACGACTCTGTCCAACCCCTGGTGTTTACTACTCAGTCGGTGCTAACGACTATGTCCAACCCTGGTGTTTACTACTCAGTCGGTGCTAACGACTCTGTCCAACCCCTGGTGTTTACTACTCAGTCGGTGCTAACGACTCTGTCCAACCCCTGGTGTTTACTACTCAGTCGGTGCTAACGACTCTGTCCAACCCCTGGTGTTTACTACTCAGTCGGTGCTAACGACTCTGTCCAACCCCTGGTGTTTACTACTCAGTCGGTGCTAACGACTCTGTCCAACCCCTGGTGTTTACTACTCAGTCGGTACTAACGACTCTGTCCAACCTGGTGTTTACTACTCAGTCGGTGCTAACGACTCTGTCCAACCCCTGGTGTTTACTACTCAGTCGGTACTAACGACTCTGTCCAACCTGGTGTTTACTACTCAGTCGGTACTAACGACTCTGTCCAACCTGGTGTTTACTACTCAGTCGGTGCTAACGACTCTGTCCAACCTGGTGTTTACTACTCAGTCGGTGCTAACGACTCTGTCCAACCCCTGGTGTTTACTACTCAGTCGGTACTAACGACTCTGTCCAACCCCTGGTGTTTACTACTCAGTCGGTGCTAACGACTCTGTCCAACCTGGTGTTTACTACTCAGTCGGTGCTAACGACTCTGTCCAACCCCTGGTGTTTACTACTCAGTCGGTGCTAACGACTCTGTCCAACCCCTGGTGTTTACTACTCAGTCGGTGCTAACGACTCTGTCCAACCCCTGGTGTTTACTACTCAGTCGGTGCTAACGACTCTGTCCAACCCCTGGTGTTTACTACTCAGTCGGTGCTAACGACTCTGTCCAACCCCTGGTGTTTACTACTCAGTCGGTGCTAACGACTCTGTCCAACCCCTGGTGTTTACTACTCAGTCGGTACTAACGACTCTGTCCAACCCCTGGTGTTTACTACTCAGTCGGTGCTAACGACTCTGTCCAACCCCTGGTGTTTACTACTCAGTCGGTGCTAACGACTCTGTCCAACCCCTGGTGTTTACTACTCAGTCGGTACTAACGACTCTGTCCAACCTGGTGTTTACTACTCAGTCGGTACTAACGACTCTGTCCAACCTGGTGTTTACTACTCAGTCGGTACTAACGACTCTGTCCAACCTGGTGTTTACTACTCAGTCGGTACTAACGACTCTGTCCAACCTGGTGTTTACTACTCAGTCGGTACTAACGACTCTGTCCAACCTGGTGTTTACTACTCAGTCGGTACTAACGACTCTGTCCAACCCCTGGTGTTTACTACACTCATGACCAGTGTTTTGTTTTACCCTACAATGTTTGAGTTTCCGGGGTCATGAGTGGTTGACTTCCGGTCAGAATGAAATGCTTACTACTGTGTTTTTAATGTGGTCTCCGTGGTCATCGTGGTTGTTTTGCGGTCCTGCAGGTTGACCCTGGAGCAGAAGGAGTTGGGTCGGAGCAGACTGAAGCTGCTGTGTTACCTGGACCGCCTGGCCACCTACGAGGTAAGACCGCAAACTACAGCTCTTCTCTGGTCCTGAAAAGTTGTTCTGAAATGGACCTGAGACTTTCCTCCATGGACCCGAATAAATAACGTTTTAAAATATGGAGACCAGGTCCCGACTGGACCCGGAGACGACCAGACCCGCTCGGGTCCGATACGAGTGGGGGAAGCAACAGAACATATATTTATGCATGAACCAAGGGAGAGAGGAATGGGGCTGGCAGGAGGAGGGGCCTGCTGTGTGGGAGAGAGGAATGGGGCTGGTAGGAGGAGGGGCCTGCTGTGTGGGAGAGAGGAATGGGGCTGGTAGGAGGAGGGGCCTGCTGTGTGGGAGAGAGGAATGGGGCTGGTAGGAGGAGGGGCCTGCTGTGTGGGAGAGAGGAATGGGGCTGGTAGGAGGGGCCTGCTGTGTGGGAGAGAGGAATGGGGCTGGCAGGAGGAGGGGCCTGCTGTGTGGGAGAGAGGAATGGGGCTGGCAGGAGGAGGGGCCTGCTGTGTGGGAGAGAGGAATGGGGCTGGTAGGAGGAGGGGCCTGCTGTGTGGGGAGAGAGGAATGGGGCTGGTAGGAGGAGGGGCCTGCTGTGTGGGAGAGAGGAATGGGGCTGGTAGGAGGAGGGGCCTGCTGTGTGGGAGAGAGGAATGGGGCTGGCAGGAGGAGGGGCCTGCTGTGTGGGAGAGAGGAATGGGGCTGGCAGGAGGAGGGGCCTGCTGTGTGGGAGAGAGGAATGGGGCTGGCAGGAGGAGGGGCCTGCTGTGTGGGAGAGAGGAATGGGGCTGGTAGGAGGGGCATGCTGTGGGGATTGGAATGGGGCTGGCAGGAGGGGCATGCTGTGTGGGAGAGAGGAATGGGGCTGGTAGGAGGGGCATGCTGTGTGGGATTGGAATGGGGCTGGCAGGAGGGGCATGCTGTGTGGGAGAGAGGAATGGGGCTGGTTGGAGGAGGGGCCTGCTGTGTGGGAGAGAGGAATGGGGCTGGCAGGAGGGGCCTGCTGTGTGGGAGAGAGGAATGGGGCTGGCAGGAGGGGCATGCTGTGTGGGAGAGAGGAATGGGGCTGGTAGGAGGGGCATGCTTTGTGGGAGAGAGGAATGGGGCTGGCAGGATGAGGGGCCTGCTGTGTGTTTGACTTGTGTGTGGCTGAGTGGAGGAGCGACACTGTAGTTACCTGTACTGAACCTCGAGAGTAGTGGTTCCCAAACATTTTATAGTACCGTACCCCTTCAAACATTCAACCTCTGAGGTTCAGCTGTACCCCCTCTAGCACCAGGGTCAGCTGTACCCCCTCTAGCACCAGGGTCAGCTGTACCCCCTCTAGCACCAGGGTCAGTGTACCCCCTCTAGCACCAGGGTCAGTGTACCCCCTCTAGCACCAGGGTCAGCTGTACCCCCTCTAGCACCAGGGTCAGCTGTACCCCCTCTAGCACCAGGGTCAGCTGTACCCCCTCTAGCACCAGGGTCAGCTGTACCCCCTCTAGCACCAGGGTCAGCTGTACCCCTCTAGCACCAGGGTCAGCTGTACCCCTCTAGCAACAGGGTCAGCTGTACCCCTCTAGCAACAGGGTCAGCTGTACCCCTCTAGCACCAGGGTCAGCTGTACCCCCTCTAGCACCAGGGTCAGCTGTACCCCTCTAGCACCAGGGTCAGCGTACCCCTCTAGCACCAGGGTCAGCCGTACCCCCTCTAGCACCAGGGTCAGCCGTACCCCCTCTAACACCAGGGTCAGCGGTACCCCCTCTAGCAGCAGGGTCAGCTGTACCCCTCTAGCAGCAGGGTCATCTGTACCCCCTCTAGCAGCAGGGTCAGCTGTACCCCTCTAGCACCAGGGTCAGCTGTACCCCTCTAGCACCAGGGTCAGCTGTACCCCCTCTAGCACCAGGGTCAGTGTACCCCTCTAGCACCAGGGTCAGCTGTACCCCTCTAGCACCAGGGTCAGTGTACCCCCTCTAGCACCAGGGTCAGTGTACCCCCTCTAGCACCAGGGTCAGCTGTACCCCTCTAGCACCAGGGTCAGCCGTACCCCCTCTAGCACCAGGGTCAGCCGTACCCCTCTAGCACCAAGGTCAGCTGTACCCCTCTAGCACCAGGGTCAGCTGTACCCCCTCTAGCACCAGGGTCAGCTGTACCCCTCTAGCACCAGGGTCAGCTGTACCCCTCTAGCACCAGGGTCAGCCGTACCCCTCTAGCACCAGGGTCAGCTGTACCCCTCTAGCACCAGGGTCAGCTGTACCCCTCTAGCACCAGGGTCAGCTGTACCCCTCTAGCAGCAGGGTCAGCTGTACCCCCTCTAGCACCAGGGTCAGTGTACCCTCTAGCACCAGGGTCAGCTGTACCCCCTCTAGCACCAGGGTCAGTGTACCCCCTCTAGCACCAGGGTCAGCGTACCCCTCTAGCACCAGGGTCAGCTGTACCCCTCTAGCACCAGGGTCAGCTGTACCCCCTCTAGCACCAGGGTCAGCTGTACCCCTCTAGCACCAGGGTCAGCGTACCCCTCTAGCACCAGGGTCATCTGTACCCCTCTAACACCAGGGTCAGCTGTACCCCTCTAGCAACAGGGTCAGCTGTACCCCTCTAGCAACAGGGTCAGCTGTACCCCTCTAGCACCAGGGTCAGCTGGTTGTCATGTTTAGAGAGGGCAGAGAATCAACTCTCACATCGGTTCCTGTATTTAGTTGTCATGTTTAGAGAGGGCAGAGAATCCACTCTCACATCGGTTCCTGTATTTAGTTGTCATGTTTAGAGAGGGCAGAGAATCAACTCTCACATCGGTTCCTGTATTTAGTTGTCATGTTTAGAGAGGGCAGAGAATCAACTCTCACATCGGTTCCTGTATTTAGTTGTCATGTTTAGAGAGGGCAGAGAATCAACTCTCACATCGGTTCCTGTATTTAGTTGTCATGTTTAGAGAGGGCAGAGAATCAACTCTCACATCGGTTCCTGTATTTAGTTGTCATGTTTAGAGAGGGCAGAGAATCAACTCTCACAGTCTGAGCCTGTATTTAGTTGTCATGTTTAGAGAGGGCAGAGAATCAACTCTCACATCGGTTCCTGTATTTAGTTGTCATGTTTAGAGAGGGCAGAGAATCAACTCTCACAGTCTGAGCCTGTATTTAGTTGTCATGTTTAGAGAGGGCAGAGAATCAACTCTCACATCGGTTCCTGTATTTATATAATAATATAATATATGCCATTTAGCTGACGCCTTTATCCAAAGCGACTTACAGTCATGTGTGCATACATTCTACGTATGGGTGGTCCTGGGAATCGAACCCACTACCCTGGCGTTACAAGCGCCATGCTCTACCAACTGAGCCACAGAAGGACCACATTTAGTTGTCATGTTTAGTCAGGGCAGAGAATCAACTCTCACATCGGTTCCTGTATTTAGTTGTCATGTTTAGAGAGGGCAGAGAATCAACTCTCCCATCGGTTCCTGTATTTAGTTGTCATGTTTAGAGAGGGCAGAGAATCAACTCTCACATCAGTTCCTGTATTTAGTTGTCATGTTTAGAGAGGGCAGAGAATCAACTCTCACATCGGTTCCTGTATTTAGTTGTCATGTTTAGAGAGGGCAGAGAATCAACTCTCCCATCGGTTCCTGTATTTAGTTGTCATGTTTAGAGAGGGCAGAGAATCAACTCTCCCATCAGTTCCTGTATTTAGTTGTCATGTTTAGAGAGGGCAGAGAATCAACTCTTACAGTCTGAGCCTGTATTTAGTTGTCATGTTTAGAGAGGGCAGAGAATCAACTCTCACATCGGTTCCTGTATTTAGTTGTCATGTTTAGAGAGGGCAGAGAATCAACTCTCACATCGGTTCCTGTATTTAGTTGTCATGTTTAGAGAGGGCAGAGAATCAACTCTCACATCGGTTCCTGTATTTAGTTGTCATGTTTAGAGAGGGCAGAGAATCAACTCTCACATCGGTTCCTGTATTTAGTTGTCATGTTTAGAGAGGGCAGAGAATCAACTCTCACATCGGTTCCTGTATTTAGTTGTCATGTTTAGAGAGGGCAGAGAATCAACTCTCCCATTGGTTCCTGTATTTAGTTGTCATGTTTAGAGAGGGCAGAGAATCAACTCTCCCATCGGTTCCTGTATTTAGTTGTCATGTTTAGAGAGGGCAGAGAATCAACTCTCACATCAGTTCCTGTATTTAGTTGTCATGTTTAGAGAGGGCAGAGAATCAACTCTCACATCGGTTCCTGTATTTAGTTGTCATGTTTAGAGAGGGCAGAGAATCAACTCTCCCATCGGTTCCTGTATTTAGTTGTCATGTTTAGAGAGGGCAGAGAATCAACTCTCACATCGGTTCCTGTATTTAGTTGTCATGTTTAGAGAGGGCAGAGAATCAACTCTCACATCGGTTCCTGTATTTAGTTGTCATGTTTAGAGAGGGCAGAGAATCAACTCTCACAGTCTGAGCCTGTATTTAGTTGTCATGTTTAGAGAGGGCAGAGAATCAACTCTCACATCGGTTCCTGTATTTAGTTGTCATGTTTAGAGAGGGCAGAGAATCAACTCTCACAGTCTGAGCCTGTATTTAGTTGTCATGTTTAGAGAGGGCAGAGAATCAACTCTCACATCGGTTCCTGTATTTAGTTGTCATGTTTAGAGAGGGCAGAGAATCCACTCTTACAGTCTGAGCCTGTATTTAGTTGTCATGTTTAGAGAGGGCAGAGAATCAACTCTCACATCGGTTCCTGTATTTAGTTGTCATGTTTAGAGAGGGCAGAGAATCCACTCTCACATCGGTTCCTGTATTTAGTTGTCATGTTTAGAGAGGGCAGAGAATCAACTCTCCCATCAGTTCCTGTATTTAGTTGTCATGTTTAGAGAGGGCAGAGAATCAACTCTCCCATCAGTTCCTGTATTTAGTTGTCATGTTTAGAGAGGGCAGAGAATCAACTCTCCCATTGGTTCCTGTATTTAGTTGTCATGTTTAGAGAGGGCAGAGAATCAACTCTCCCATTGGTTCCTGTATTTAGTTGTCATGTTTAGAGAGGGCAGAGAATCAACTCTCCCATTGGTTCCTGTATTTAGTTGTCATGTTTAGAGAGGGCAGAGAATCAACTCTCACATCGGTTCCTGTATTTAGTTGTCATGTTTAGAGAGGGCAGAGAATCAACTCTCCCATCAGTTCCTGTATTTAGTTGTCATGTTTAGAGAGGGCAGAGAATCAACTCTCACATCGGTTCCTGTATTTAGTTGTCATGTTTAGAGAGGGCAGAGAATCAACTCTCCCATCGGTTCCTGTATTTAGTTGTCATGTTTAGAGAGGGCAGAGAATCAACTCTCCCATCGGTTCCTGTATTTAGTTGTCATGTTTAGAGAGGGCAGAGAATCAACTCTCACAGTCTGAGCCTGTATTTAGTTGTCATGTTTAGAGAGGGCAGAGAATCAACTCTCACATCGGTTCCTGTATTTAGTTGTCATGTTTAGAGAGGGCAGAGAATCCACTCTCACATCGGTTCCTGTATTTAGTTGTCATGTTTAGAGAGGGCAGAGAATCAACTCTCCCATTGGTTCCTGTATTTAGTTGTCATGTTTAGAGAGGGCAGAGAATCAACTCTCCCATTGGTTCCTGTATTTAGTTGTCATGTTTAGAGAGGGCAGAGAATCAACTCTCACATCGGTTCCTGTATTTAGTTGTCATGTTTAGAGAGGGCAGAGAATCAACTCTCACATCGGTTCCTGTATTTAGTTGTCATGTTTAGAGAGGGCAGAGAATCAACTCTCACATCGGTTCCTGTATTTAGTTGTCATGTTTAGAGAGGGCAGAGAATCAACTCTCACATCGGTTCCTGTATTTAGTTGTCATGTTTAGAGAGGGCAGAGAATCAACTCTCACATCGGTTCCTGTATTTAGTTGTCATGTTTAGAGAGGGCAGAGAATCAACTCTCCCATCGGTTCCTGTATTTAGTTGTCATGTTTAGAGAGGGCAGAGAATCAACTCTCCCATCGGTTCCTGTATTTAGTTGTCATGTTTAGAGAGGGCAGAGAATCAACTCTCACATCGGTTCCTGTATTTAGTTGTCATGTTTAGAGAGGGCAGAGAATCAACTCTCACATCGGTTCCTGTATTTAGTTGTCATGTTTAGAGAGGGCAGAGAATCAACTCTCACATCGGTTCCTGTATTTAGTTGTCATGTTTAGAGAGGGCAGAGAATCAACTCTCCCATCGGTTCCTGTATTTAGTTGTCATGTTTAGAGAGGGCAGAGAATCAACTCTCACAGTCTGAGCCTGTATTTAGTTGTCATGTTTAGAGAGGGCAGAGAATCAACTCTCACATCGGTTCCTGTATTTAGTTGTCATGTTTAGAGAGGGCAGAGAATCAACTCTCCCATCGGTTCCTGTATTTAGTTGTCATGTTTAGAGAGGGCAGAGAATCAACTCTCACAGTCTGAGCCTGTATTTAGTTGTCATGTTTAGAGAGGGCAGAGAATCAACTCTCCCATCGGTTCCTGTATTTAGTTGTCATGTTTAGAGAGGGCAGAGAATCAACTCTCACATCTGTTCCTGTATTTAGTTGTCATGTTTAGAGAGGGCAGAGAATCAACTCTCACATCGGTTCCTGTATTTAGTTGTCATGTTTAGAGAGGGCAGAGAATCAACTCTCACATCGGTTCCTGTATTTAGTTGTCATGTTTAGAGAGGGCAGAGAATCAACTCTCACATCGGTTCCTGTATTTAGTTGTCATGTTTAGAGAGGGCAGAGAATCAACTCTCACATCGGTTCCTGTATTTAGTTGTCATGTTTAGAGAGGGCAGAGAATCAACTCTCACAGTCTGAGCCTGTATTTAGTTGTCATGTTTAGAGAGGGCAGAGAATCAACTCTCACATCAGTTCCTGTATTTAGTTGTCATGTTTAGAGAGGGCAGAGAATCAACTCTCACATCGGTTCCTGTATTTAGTTGTCATGTTTAGAGAGGGCAGAGAATCAACTCTCACATCGGTTCCTGTATTTAGTTGTCATGTTTAGTCAGGGCAGAGAATCAACTCTCACATCGGTTCCTGTATTTAGTTGTCATGTTTAGTCAGGGCAGAGAATCAACTCTCACATCGGTTCCTGTATTTAGTTGTCATGTTTAGTCAGGGCAGAGAATCAACTCTCACATCGGTTCCTGTATTTAGTTGTCATGTTTAGAGAGGGCAGAGAATCAACTCTCACATCGGTTCCTGTATTTAGTTGTCATGTTTAGAGAGGGCAGAGAATCAACTCTCACAGTCTGAGCCTGTATTTAGTTGTCATGTTTAGAGAGGGCAGAGAATCAACTCTCACATCGGTTCCTGTATTTAGTTGTCATGTTTAGAGAGGGCAGAGAATCAACTCTCACAGTCTGAGCCTGTATTTAGTTGTCATGTTTAGAGAGGGCAGAGAATCAACTCTCACATCGGTTCCTGTATTTAGTTGTCATGTTTAGAGAGGGCAGAGAATCAACTCTCACATCGGTTCCTGTATTTAGTTGTCATGTTTAGAGAGGGCAGAGAATCAACTCTCCCATTGGTTCCTGTATTTAGTTGTCATGTTTAGAGAGGGCAGAGAATCAACTCTCCCATCGGTTCCTGTATTTAGTTGTCATGTTTAGAGAGGGCAGAGAATCAACTCTCACAGTCTGATCCTGTATTTAGTTGTCATGTTTAGAGAGGGCAGAGAATCCACTCTCACATCGGTTCCTGTATTTAGTTGTCATGTTTAGAGAGGGCAGAGAATCAACTCTCACATCGGTTCCTGTATTTAGTTGTCATGTTTAGAGAGGGCAGAGAATCAACTCTCACAGTCTGAGCCTGTATTTAGTTGTCATGTTTAGAGAGGGCAGAGAATCAACTCTCACATCGGTTCCTGTATTTAGTTGTCATGTTTAGAGAGGGCAGAGAATCAACTCTCACATCAGTTCCTGTATTTAGTTGTCATGTTTAGAGAGGGCAGAGAATCAACTCTCACATCAGTTCCTGTATTTAGTTGTCATGTTTAGAGAGGGCAGAGAATCAACTCTCACATCGGTTCCTGTATTTAGTTGTCATGTTTAGAGAGGGCAGAGAATCAACTCTCACATCGGTTCCTGTATTTAGTTGTCATGTTTAGAGAGGGCAGAGAATCAACTCTCACATCGGTTCCTGTATTTAGTTGTCATGTTTAGAGAGGGCAGAGAATCAACTCTCACATCGGTTCCTGTATTTAGTTGTCATGTTTAGAGAGGGCAGAGAATCAACTCTCACAGTCTGAGCCTGTATTTAGTTGTCATGTTTAGAGAGGGCAGAGAATCAACTCTCACATCAGTTCCTGTATTTAGTTGTCATGTTTAGAGAGGGCAGAGAATCAACTCTCACATCAGTTCCTGTATTTAGTTGTCATGTTTAGAGAGGGCAGAGAATCAACTCTCACATCGGTTCCTGTATTTAGTTGTCATGTTTAGAGAGGGCAGAGAATCAACTCTCACAGTCTGAGCCTGTATTTAGTTGTCATGTTTAGAGAGGGCAGAGAATCAACTCTCACATCGGTTCCTGTATTTAGTTGTCATGTTTAGAGAGGGCAGAGAATCAACTCTCACATCGGTTCCTGTATTTAGTTGTCATGTTTAGAGAGGGCAGAGAATCAACTCTCACATCGGTTCCTGTATTTAGTTGTCATGTTTAGAGAGGGCAGAGAATCAACTCTCACATCGGTTCCTGTATTTAGTTGTCATGTTTAGAGAGGGCAGAGAATCAACTCTCACAGTCTGAGCCTGTATTTAGTTGTCATGTTTAGAGAGGGCAGAGAATCAACTCTCCCATCAGTTCCTGTATTTAGTTGTCATGTTTAGAGAGGGCAGAGAATCAACTCTCACATCGGTTCCTGTATTTAGTTGTCATGTTTAGAGAGGGCAGAGAATCAACTCTCCCATCAGTTCCTGTATTTAGTTGTCATGTTTAGAGAGGGCAGAGAATCAACTCTCACATCGGTTCCTGTATTTAGTTGTCATGTTTAGAGAGGGCAGAGAATCAACTCTCCCATCGGTTCCTGTATTTAGTTGTCATGTTTAGAGAGGGCAGAGAATCAACTCTCCCATCGGTTCCTGTATTTAGTTGTCATGTTTAGAGAGGGCAGAGAATCAACTCTCACATCGGTTCCTGTATTTAGTTGTCATGTTTAGAGAGGGCAGAGAATCAACTCTCACATCGGTTCCTGTATTTAGTTGTCATGTTTAGAGAGGGCAGAGAATCAACTCTCACATCGGTTCCTGTATTTAGTTGTCATGTTTAGAGAGGGCAGAGAATCAACTCTCACATCGGTTCCTGTATTTAGTTGTCATGTTTAGAGAGGGCAGAGAATCAACTCTCACAGTCTGAGCCTGTATTTAGTTGTCATGTTTAGAGAGGGCAGAGAATCAACTCTCACAGTCTGAGCCTGTATTTAGTTGTCATGTTTAGAGAGGGCAGAGAATCAACTCTCACAGTCTGATCCTGTATTTAGTTGTCATGTTTAGAGAGGGCAGAGAATCAACTCTCACATCGGTTCCTGTATTTAGTTGTCATGTTTAGAGAGGGCAGAGAATCAACTCTCACAGTCTGAGCCTGTATTTAGTTGTCATGTTTAGAGAGGGCAGAGAATCAACTCTCACATCGGTTCCTGTATTTAGTTGTCATGTTTAGAGAGGGCAGAGAATCAACTCTCACATCGGTTCCTGTATTTAGTTGTCATGTTTAGAGAGGGCAGAGAATCAACTCTCACATCGGTTCCTGTATTTAGTTGTCATGTTTAGAGAGGGCAGAGAATCAACTCTCACAGTCTGAGCCTGTATTTAGTTGTCATGTTTAGAGAGGGCAGAGAATCAACTCTCACATCGGTTCCTGTATTTAGTTGTCATGTTTAGAGAGGGCAGAGAATCAACTCTCACATCAGTTCCTGTATTTAGTTGTCATGTTTAGAGAGGGCAGAGAATCAACTCTCCCATCGGTTCCTGTATTTAGTTGTCATGTTTAGAGAGGGCAGAGAATCAACTCTCCCATCGGTTCCTGTATTTAGTTGTCATGTTTAGAGAGGGCAGAGAATCAACTCTCCCATCAGTTCCTGTATTTAGTTGTCATGTTTAGAGAGGGCAGAGAATCAACTCTCCCATCGGTTCCTGTATTTAGTTGTCATGTTTAGAGAGGGCAGAGAATCAACTCTCCCATCAGTTCCTGTATTTAGTTGTCATGTTTAGAGAGGGCAGAGAATCAACTCTCACATCGGTTCCTGTATTTAGTTGTCATGTTTAGAGAGGGCAGAGAATCAACTCTCACAGTCTGATCCTGTATTTAGTTGTCATGTTTAGAGAGGGCAGAGAATCAACTCTCACATCGGTTCCTGTATTTAGTTGTCATGTTTAGAGAGGGCAGAGAATCAACTCTCACATCGGTTCCTGTATTTAGTTGTCATGTTTAGAGAGGGCAGAGAATCCACTCTCACATCGGTTCCTGTATTTAGTTGTCATGTTTAGAGAGGGCAGAGAATCAACTCTCACATCGGTTCCTGTATTTAGTTGTCATGTTTAGAGAGGGCAGAGAATCAACTCTCACATCGGTTCCTGTATTTAGTTGTCATGTTTAGAGAGGGCAGAGAATCAACTCTCACATTGGTTCCTGTATTTAGTTGTCATGTTTAGAGAGGGCAGAGAATCAACTCTCCCATCGGTTCCTGTATTTAGTTGTCATGTTTAGAGAGGGCAGAGAATCAACTCTCACAGTCTGAGCCTGTATTTAGTTGTCATGTTTAGAGAGGGCAGAGAATCAACTCTCACATCGGTTCCTGTATTTAGTTGTCATGTTTAGAGAGGGCAGAGAATCCACTCTCACATCGGTTCCTGTATTTAGTTGTCATGTTTAGAGAGGGCAGAGAATCAACTCTCACATCGGTTCCTGTATTTAGTTGTCATGTTTAGAGAGGGCAGAGAATCAACTCTCACATCGGTTCCTGTATTTAGTTGTCATGTTTAGAGAGGGCAGAGAATCAACTCTCACATCGGTTCCTGTATTTAGTTGTCATGTTTAGAGAGGGCAGAGAATCAACTCTCACATCGGTTCCTGTATTTAGTTGTCATGTTTAGAGAGGGCAGAGAATCAACTCTCACATCGGTTCCTGTATTTAGTTGTCATGTTTAGAGAGGGCAGAGAATCAACTCTCCCATCGGTTCCTGTATTTAGTTGTCATGTTTAGAGAGGGCAGAGAATCAACTCTCACAGTCTGAGCCTGTATTTAGTTGTCATGTTTAGAGAGGGCAGAGAATCAACTCTCACAGTCTGAGCCTGTATTTAGTTGTCATGTTTAGAGAGGGCAGAGAATCAACTCTCACATCAGTTCCTGTATTTAGTTGTCATGTTTAGAGAGGGCAGAGAATCAACTCTCACATCGGTTCCTGTATTTAGTTGTCATGTTTAGAGAGGGCAGAGAATCAACTCTCACATCGGTTCCTGTATTTAGTTGTCATGTTTAGAGGGCAGAGAATCAACTCTCACAGTCTGAGCCTGTATTTAGTTGTCATGTTTAGAGAGGGCAGAGAATCAACTCTCCCATCAGTTCCTGTATTTAGTTGTCATGTTTAGAGAGGGCAGAGAATCAACTCTCCCATCGGTTCCTGTATTTAGTTGTCATGTTTAGAGAGGGCAGAGAATCAACTCTCACAGTCTGAGCCTGTATTTAGTTGTCATGTTTAGAGAGGGCAGAGAATCCACTCTCACATCAGTTCCTGTATTTAGTTGTCATGTTTAGAGAGGGCAGAGAATCAACTCTCCCATCAGTTCCTGTATTTAGTTGTCATGTTTAGAGAGGGCAGAGAATCAACTCTCACATCGGTTCCTGTATTTAGTTGTCATGTTTAGAGAGGGCAGAGAATCAACTCTCCCATCGGTTCCTGTATTTAGTTGTCATGTTTAGAGAGGGCAGAGAATCAACTCTCACATCGGTTCCTGTATTTAGTTGTCATGTTTAGAGAGGGCAGAGAATCAACTCTCACATCGGTTCCTGTATTTAGTTGTCATGTTTAGAGAGGGCAGAGAATCAATCAACTCTCACATCTGAGCCTGTATTTAGTTGTCATGTTTAGAGAGGGCAGAGAATCAACTCTCACATCGGTTCCTGTATTTAGTTGTCATGTTTAGAGAGGGCAGAGAATCAACTCTCACATCGGTTCCTGTATTTAGTTGTCATGTTTAGAGAGGGCAGAGAATCAACTCTCACATCGGTTCCTGTATTTAGTTGTCATGTTTAGAGAGGGCAGAGAATCAACTCTCACATCGGTTCCTGTATTTAGTTGTCATGTTTAGAGAGGGCAGAGAATCAACTCTCACATCGGTTCCTGTATTTAGTTGTCATGTTTAGAGAGGGCAGAGAATCAACTCTCCCATCAGTTCCTGTATTTAGTTGTCATGTTTAGAGAGGGCAGAGAATCAACTCTCACAGTCTGAGCCTGTATTTAGTTGTCATGTTTAGAGAGGGCAGAGAATCAACTCTCACATCGGTTCCTGTATTTAGTTGTCATGTTTAGAGAGGGCAGAGAATCAACTCTCACATCGGTTCCTGTATTTAGTTGTCATGTTTAGAGAGGGCAGAGAATCAACTCTCACAGTCTGAGCCTGTATTTAGTTGTCATGTTTAGAGAGGGCAGAGAATCAACTCTCACATCGGTTCCTGTATTTAGTTGTCATGTTTAGAGAGGGCAGAGAATCCACTCTCCCATCGGTTCCTGTATTTAGTTGTCATGTTTAGAGAGGGCAGAGAATCAACTCTCACATCGGTTCCTGTATTTAGTTGTCATGTTTAGAGAGGGCAGAGAATCAACTCTCCCATTGGTTCCTGTATTTAGTTGTCATGTTTAGAGAGGGCAGAGAATCAACTCTCCCATCGGTTCCTGTATTTAGTTGTCATGTTTAGAGAGGGCAGAGAATCAACTCTCCCATCGGTTCCTGTATTTAGTTGTCATGTTTAGAGAGGGCAGAGAATCAACTCTCCCATCGGTTCCTGTATTTAGTTGTCATGTTTAGAGAGGGCAGAGAATCAACTCTCACATCGGTTCCTGTATTTAGTTGTCATGTTTAGAGAGGGCAGAGAATCAACTCTCCCATCAGTTCCTGTATTTAGTTGTCATGTTTAGAGAGGGCAGAGAATCAACTCTCCCATCGGTTCCTGTATTTAGTTGTCATGTTTAGAGAGGGCAGAGAATCAACTCTCCCATCGGTTCCTGTATTTAGTTGTCATGTTTAGAGAGGGCAGAGAATCAACTCTCCCATCAGTTCCTGTATTTAGTTGTCATGTTTAGAGAGGGCAGAGAATCAACTCTCCCATCGGTTCCTGTATTTAGTTGTCATGTTTAGAGAGGGCAGAGAATCAACTCTCACAGTCTGAGCCTGTATTTAGTTGTCATGTTTAGAGAGGGCAGAGAATCAACTCTCACATCAGTTCCTGTATTTAGTTGTCATGTTTAGAGAGGGCAGAGAATCAACTCTCACAGTCTGAGCCTGTATTTAGTTGTCATGTTTAGAGAGGGCAGAGAATCAACTCTCACATCGGTTCCTGTATTTAGTTGTCATGTTTAGAGAGGGCAGAGAATCAACTCTCACATCGGTTCCTGTATTTAGTTGTCATGTTTAGAGAGGGCAGAGAATCAACTCTCCCATCAGTTCCTGTATTTAGTTGTCATGTTTAGAGAGGGCAGAGAATCAACTCTCACAGTCTGAGCCTGTATTTAGTTGTCATGTTTAGAGAGGGCAGAGAATCAACTCTCACATCGGTTCCTGTATTTAGTTGTCATGTTTAGAGAGGGCAGAGAATCAACTCTCACAGTCTGAGCCTGTATTTAGTTGTCATGTTTAGAGAGGGCAGAGAATCAACTCTCACATCGGTTCCTGTATTTAGTTGTCATGTTTAGAGAGGGCAGAGAATCAACTCTCACATCGGTTCCTGTATTTAGTTGTCATGTTTAGAGAGGGCAGAGAATCAACTCTCACATCGGTTCCTGTATTTAGTTGTCATGTTTAGAGAGGGCAGAGAATCAACTCTCACATCGGTTCCTGTATTTAGTTGTCATGTTTAGAGAGGGCAGAGAATCAACTCTCACATCGGTTCCTGTATTTAGTTGTCATGTTTAGAGAGGGCAGAGAATCAACTCTCACATCGGTTCCTGTATTTAGTTGTCATGTTTAGAGAGGGCAGAGAATCCACTCTCACATCGGTTCCTGTATTTAGTTGTCATGTTTAGAGAGGGCAGAGAATCCACTCTCACATCGGTTCCTGTATTTAGTTGTCATGTTTAGAGAGGGCAGAGAATCAACTCTCACATCGGTTCCTGTATTTAGTTGTCATGTTTAGAGAGGGCAGAGAATCAACTCTCACAGTCTGAGCCTGTATTTAGTTGTCATGTTTAGAGAGGGCAGAGAATCAACTCTCCCATCGGTTCCTGTATTTAGTTGTCATGTTTAGAGAGGGCAGAGAATCAACTCTCCCATCGGTTCCTGTATTTAGTTGTCATGTTTAGAGAGGGCAGAGAATCAACTCTCACATCGGTTCCTGTATTTAGTTGTCATGTTTAGAGAGGGCAGAGAATCAACTCTCACAGTCTGAGCCTGTATTTAGTTGTCATGTTTAGAGAGGGCAGAGAATCAACTCTCCCATCGGTTCCTGTATTTAGTTGTCATGTTTAGAGAGGGCAGAGAATCAACTCTCACAGTCTGAGCCTGTATTTAGTTGTCATGTTTAGAGAGGGCAGAGAATCAACTCTCCCATCGGTTCCTGTATTTAGTTGTCATGTTTAGAGAGGGCAGAGAATCAACTCTCACATCGGTTCCTGTATTTAGTTGTCATGTTTAGAGAGGGCAGAGAATCAACTCTCACATCGGTTCCTGTATTTAGTTGTCATGTTTAGAGAGGGCAGAGAATCAACTCTCACAGTCTGAGCCTGTATTTAGTTGTCATGTTTAGAGAGGGCAGAGAATCAACTCTCACATCGGTTCCTGTATTTAGTTGTCATGTTTAGAGAGGGCAGAGAATCAACTCTCCCATTGGTTCCTGTATTTAGTTGTCATGTTTAGAGAGGGCAGAGAATCAACTCTCCCATCAGTTCCTGTATTTAGTTGTCATGTTTAGAGAGGGCAGAGAATCAACTCTCACATCGGTTCCTGTATTTAGTTGTCATGTTTAGAGAGGGCAGAGAATCAACTCTCACAGTCTGAGCCTGTATTTAGTTGTCATGTTTAGAGAGGGCAGAGAATCAACTCTCACAGTCTGATCCTGTATTTAGTTGTCATGTTTAGAGAGGGCAGAGAATCAACTCTCCCATCAGTTCCTGTATTTAGTTGTCATGTTTAGAGAGGGCAGAGAATCAACTCTCACAGTCTGAGCCTGTATTTAGTTGTCATGTTTAGAGAGGGCAGAGAATCAACTCTCACAGTCTGATCCTGTATTTAGTTGTCATGTTTAGAGAGGGCAGAGAATCAACTCTCACAGTCTGATCCTGTATTTAGTTGTCATGTTTAGAGAGGGCAGAGAATCAACTCTCACAGTCTGATCCTGTATTTAGTTGTCATGTTTAGAGAGGGCAGAGAATCAACTCTCACATCGGTTCCTGTATTTAGTTGTCATGTTTAGAGAGGGCAGAGAATCAACTCTCACAGTCTGAGCCTGTATTTAGTTGTCATGTTTAGAGAGGGCAGAGAATCAACTCTCCCATCAGTTCCTGTATTTAGTTGTCATGTTTAGAGAGGGCAGAGAATCAACTCTCACAGTCTGATCCTGTATTTAGTTGTCATGTTTAGAGAGGGCAGAGAATCAACTCTCCCATCAGTTCCTGTATTTAGTTGTCATGTTTAGAGAGGGCAGAGAATCAACTCTCACATCGGTTCCTGTATTTAGTTGTCATGTTTAGAGAGGGCAGAGAATCAACTCTCACATCGGTTCCTGTATTTAGTTGTCATGTTTAGAGAGGGCAGAGAATCAACTCTCACATCGGTTCCTGTATTTAGTTGTCATGTTTAGAGAGGGCAGAGAATCAACTCTCACAGTCTGAGCCTGTATTTAGTTGTCATGTTTAGTCAGGGCAGAGAATCAACTCTCACATCGGTTCCTGTATTTAGTTGTCATGTTTAGAGAGGGCAGAGAATCAACTCTCACAGTCTGTTCCTGTATTTAGTTGTCATGTTTAGAGAGGGCAGAGAATCAACTCTCCCAGTCTGAGCCTGTATTTAGTTGTCATGTTTAGAGAGGGCAGAGAATCAACTCTCACATCGGTTCCTGTATTTAGTTGTCATGTTTAGAGAGGGCAGAGAATCCACTCTCACATCGGTTCCTGTATTTAGTTGTCATGTTTAGAGAGGGCAGAGAATCAACTCTCACATCGGTTCCTGTATTTAGTTGTCATGTTTAGAGAGGGCAGAGAATCAACTCTCCCAGTCTGAGCCTGTATTTAGTTGTCATGTTTAGAGAGGGCAGAGAATCCACTCTCACATCGGTTCCTGTATTTAGTTGTCATGTTTAGAGAGGGCAGAGAATCCACTCTCACATCGGTTCCTGTATTTAGTTGTCATGTTTAGTCAGGGCAGAGAATCAACTCTCACATCGGTTCCTGTATTTAGTTGTCATGTTTAGAGAGGGCAGAGAATCCACTCTCACATCGGTTCCTGTATTTAGTTGTCATGTTTAGAGAGGGCAGAGAATCAACTCTCACATCGGTTCCTGTATTTAGTTGTCATGTTTAGAGAGGGCAGAGAATCAACTCTCACATCGGTTCCTGTATTTAGTTGTCATGTTTAGAGAGGGCAGAGAATCAACTCTCCCATCGGTTCCTGTATTTAGTTGTCATGTTTAGAGAGGGCAGAGAATCAACTCTCACATCGGTTCCTGTATTTAGTTGTCATGTTTAGTCAGGGCAGAGAATCAACTCTCACATCGGTTCCTGTATTTAGTTGTCATGTTTAGAGAGGGCAGAGAATCAACTCTCACATCGGTTCCTGTATTTAGTTGTCATGTTTAGAGAGGGCAGAGAATCAACTCTCACATCGGTTCCTGTATTTAGTTGTCATGTTTAGAGAGGGCAGAGAATCAACTCTCACAGTCTGAGCCTGTATTTAGTTGTCATGTTTAGAGAGGGCAGAGAATCAACTCTCCCATCAGTTCCTGTATTTAGTTGTCATGTTTAGAGAGGGCAGAGAATCAACTCTCACATCGGTTCCTGTATTTAGTTGTCATGTTTAGAGAGGGCAGAGAATCAACTCTCACATCGGTTCCTGTATTTAGTTGTCATGTTTAGAGAGGGCAGAGAATCAACTCTCACAGTCTGAGCCTGTATTTAGTTGTCATGTTTAGAGAGGGCAGAGAATCAACTCTCACATCGGTTCCTGTATTTAGTTGTCATGTTTAGAGAGGGCAGAGAATCAACTCTCCCATCGGTTCCTGTATTTAGTTGTCATGTTTAGAGAGGGCAGAGAATCAACTCTCACATCGGTTCCTGTATTTAGTTGTCATGTTTAGAGAGGGCAGAGAATCAACTCTCACATTGGTTCCTGTATTTAGTTGTCATGTTTAGAGAGGGCAGAGAATCAACTCTCCCATCGGTTCCTGTATTTAGTTGTCATGTTTAGAGAGGGCAGAGAATCAACTCTCACATCGGTTCCTGTATTTAGTTGTCATGTTTAGAGAGGGCAGAGAATCAACTCTCACAGTCTGAGCCTGTATTTAGTTGTCATGTTTAGAGAGGGCAGAGAATCAACTCTCACATCGGTTCCTGTATTTAGTTGTCATGTTTAGAGAGGGCAGAGAATCAACTCTCCCATCGGTTCCTGTATTTAGTTGTCATGTTTAGAGAGGGCAGAGAATCAACTCTCACATCGGTTCCTGTATTTAGTTGTCATGTTTAGAGAGGGCAGAGAATCAACTCTCACATCGGTTCCTGTATTTAGTTGTCATGTTTAGAGAGGGCAGAGAATCAACTCTCCCATCGGTTCCTGTATTTAGTTGTCATGTTTAGAGAGGGCAGAGAATCAACTCTCACATCGGTTCCTGTATTTAGTTGTCATGTTTAGAGAGGGCAGAGAATCAACTCTCACATCGGTTCCTGTATTTAGTTGTCATGTTTAGAGAGGGCAGAGAATCAACTCTCCCATCAGTTCCTGTATTTAGTTGTCATGTTTAGAGAGGGCAGAGAATCAACTCTCCCATCAGTTCCTGTATTTAGTTGTCATGTTTAGAGAGGGCAGAGAATCAACTCTCACATCGGTTCCTGTATTTAGTTGTCATGTTTAGAGAGGGCAGAGAATCAACTCTCACATCGGTTCCTGTATTTAGTTGTCATGTTTAGAGAGGGCAGAGAATCAACTCTCACAGTCTGAGCCTGTATTTAGTTGTCATGTTTAGAGAGGGCAGAGAATCAACTCTCACATCGGTTCCTGTATTTAGTTGTCATGTTTAGAGAGGGCAGAGAATCAACTCTCACATCGGTTCCTGTATTTAGTTGTCATGTTTAGAGAGGGCAGAGAATCAACTCTCCCATCGGTTCCTGTATTTAGTTGTCATGTTTAGAGAGGGCAGAGAATCAACTCTCCCATCGGTTCCTGTATTTAGTTGTCATGTTTAGAGAGGGCAGAGAATCAACTCTCACAGTCTGAGCCTGTATTTAGTTGTCATGTTTAGAGAGGGCAGAGAATCAACTCTCACATCGGTTCCTGTATTTAGTTGTCATGTTTAGAGAGGGCAGAGAATCAACTCTCCCATCGGTTCCTGTATTTAGTTGTCATGTTTAGAGAGGGCAGAGAATCAACTCTCCCATCGGTTCCTGTATTTAGTTGTCATGTTTAGAGAGGGCAGAGAATCAACTCTCACATCGGTTCCTGTATTTAGTTGTCATGTTTAGAGAGGGCAGAGAATCAACTCTCACATCGGTTCCTGTATTTAGTTGTCATGTTTAGAGAGGGCAGAGAATCAACTCTCCCATCGGTTCCTGTATTTAGTTGTCATGTTTAGAGAGGGCAGAGAATCAACTCTCACAGTCTGAGCCTGTATTTAGTTGTCATGTTTAGAGAGGGCAGAGAATCAACTCTCACATCGGTTCCTGTATTTAGTTGTCATGTTTAGAGAGGGCAGAGAATCAACTCTCACATCGGTTCCTGTATTTAGTTGTCATGTTTAGAGAGGGCAGAGAATCAACTCTTACAGTCTGAGCCTGTATTTAGTTGTCATGTTTAGAGAGGGCAGAGAATCAACTCTCCCATCAGTTCCTGTATTTAGTTGTCATGTTTAGAGAGGGCAGAGAATCCACTCTCACATCGGTTCCTGTATTTAGTTGTCATGTTTAGAGAGGGCAGAGAATCCACTCTCACAGTCTGAGCCTGTATTTAGTTGTCATGTTTAGAGAGGGCAGAGAATCAACTCTCCCATCGGTTCCTGTATTTAGTTGTCATGTTTAGAGAGGGCAGAGAATCAACTCTCCCATCGGTTCCTGTATTTAGTTGTCATGTTTAGAGAGGGCAGAGAATCAACTCTCACATCGGTTCCTGTATTTAGTTGTCATGTTTAGAGAGGGCAGAGAATCAACTCTCACATCGGTTCCTGTATTTAGTTGTCATGTTTAGAGAGGGCAGAGAATCAACTCTCCCATCGGTTCCTGTATTTAGTTGTCATGTTTAGAGAGGGCAGAGAATCAACTCTTACAGTCTGAGCCTGTATTTAGTTGTCATGTTTAGAGAGGGCAGAGAATCAACTCTCACATCGGTTCCTGTATTTAGTTGTCATGTTTAGAGAGGGCAGAGAATCAACTCTCACATCGGTTCCTGTATTTAGTTGTCATGTTTAGAGAGGGCAGAGAATCAACTCTTACAGTCTGAGCCTGTATTTAGTTGTCATGTTTAGAGAGGGCAGAGAATCAACTCTCCCATCGGTTCCTGTATTTAGTTGTCATGTTTAGAGAGGGCAGAGAATCAACTCTCACATCGGTTCCTGTATTTAGTTGTCATGTTTAGAGAGGGCAGAGAATCCACTCTCACAGTCTGAGCCTGTATTTAGTTGTCATGTTTAGAGAGGGCAGAGAATCAACTCTCACATCGGTTCCTGTATTTAGTTGTCATGTTTAGAGAGGGCAGAGAATCAACTCTCACATCGGTTCCTGTATTTAGTTGTCATGTTTAGAGAGGGCAGAGAATCCACTCTCACATCGGTTCCTGTATTTAGTTGTCATGTTTAGAGAGGGCAGAGAATCAACTCTCACATCGGTTCCTGTATTTAGTTGTCATGTTTAGAGAGGGCAGAGAATCCACTCTCACATCGGTTCCTGTATTTAGTTGTCATGTTTAGAGAGGGCAGAGAATCAACTCTCACATCGGTTCCTGTATTTAGTTGTCATGTTTAGAGAGGGCAGAGAATCAACTCTTACAGTCTGAGCCTGTATTTAGTTGTCATGTTTAGAGAGGGCAGAGAATCAACTCTCACATCAGTTCCTGTATTTAGTTGTCATGTTTAGAGAGGGCAGAGAATCAACTCTCACATCGGTTCCTGTATTTAGTTGTCATGTTTAGAGAGGGCAGAGAATCAACTCTCACATCAGTTCCTGTATTTAGTTGTCATGTTTAGAGAGGGCAGAGAATCAACTCTCCCATCGGTTCCTGTATTTAGTTGTCATGTTTAGAGAGGGCAGAGAATCAACTCTCACATCGGTTCCTGTATTTAGTTGTCATGTTTAGAGAGGGCAGAGAATCAACTCTCCCATCGGTTCCTGTATTTAGTTGTCATGTTTAGAGAGGGCAGAGAATCCACTCTCACATCGGTTCCTGTATTTAGTTGTCATGTTTAGAGAGGGCAGAGAATCAACTCTCACAGTCTGAGCCTGTATTTAGTTGTCATGTTTAGAGAGGGCAGAGAATCAACTCTCACATCGGTTCCTGTATTTAGTTGTCATGTTTAGAGAGGGCAGAGAATCAACTCTCACATCGGTTCCTGTATTTAGTTGTCATGTTTAGAGAGGGCAGAGAATCCACTCTCACATCGGTTCCTGTATTTAGTTGTCATGTTTAGAGAGGGCAGAGAATCAACTCTCCCATCGGTTCCTGTATTTAGTTGTCATGTTTAGAGAGGGCAGAGAATCAACTCTCCCATTGGTTCCTGTATTTAGTTGTCATGTTTAGAGAGGGCAGAGAATCAACTCTCACATCGGTTCCTGTATTTAGTTGTCATGTTTAGAGAGGGCAGAGAATCAACTCTCACATCGGTTCCTGTATTTAGTTGTCATGTTTAGAGAGGGCAGAGAATCAACTCTCCCATCGGTTCCTGTATTTAGTTGTCATGTTTAGAGAGGGCAGAGAATCAACTCTCACATCGGTTGCAAAGGGCATCAGTGTCTCCCCAAGGCTTCTGATTTTTAAATGCAGTTTTTCACAGAACCGCCTGTTGCGACATCGATGAGGCTGTTTCAGATATTGGTAAGTGGACTGGAGGGTATGGAAGGGATGTGATTGTGTCGTTCGTTTCCGGAAAGTGCGTAACTGCGCACCCAGCTCACTCAGGCGTTTCGCTATATCACATTTGACATTGTCCGTAAGCTTGAGTTCATTTGCACACAAAGAATCATACAACGATGGAAAGGACCTGTGTGTTGTCCTTGTTAATGCAGACAGACAAGAGCTCCAACTTCTTAATCATAGCCTCAATTTTGTCCAACACATTGAGTATAGTTTCCGAGAGTCCCTGTAATCCTAGAGTCAGATCATTCAGGTGAGAACAAACGTCACCCAGACATTTACATTTACATTACATTTAAGTCATTTAGCAGACGCTCTTATCCAGAGCGACTTACAAATTGGTGCATTCACCTTATGACATCCAGTAGAACAGCCACTTTACAATAGTGCATCTAAATCTTAAAGGGGTGGGGGGTGAGAAGGATTACTTATCCAGACAGACCAGTCGTGTGAGAAACTCATCATCATCATCAAGCGGTCAGACAAGTGAACATTATGGTCAGTAAAGAAAACTTTAAGCTCGTCTCTCATTTCAAAAACACATGTCAATACTTTGCGCCTTGATAACCAGCACACTGTGTTGGGGATCAGTGTGGTGGAGGTGTTGTTACCCTCACCACCTGGGGGCGGCCTGTCAGGAAGTCCAGGGTCCAGTTGTAGAGGGATGTGTTGTTACCCTCACCACCTGGGGGCGGCCCGTCAGGAAGTCCAGGATCCAGTTGTAGAGGGAGGTGTTGTTACCCTCACCACCTGGGGGCGGCCTGTCAGGAAGTCCAGGATCCAGATGTAGAGGGAGGTGTTGTTACCCTCACCACCTGGGGACGGCCTGTCAGGAAGTCCAGGATCCAGTTGTAGAGGGAGGTGTTGTTACCCTCACCACCTGGGGGCGGTCTGTCAGGAAGTCCAGGATCCAGTTGTAGAGGGAGGTGTTGTTACCCTCACCACCTGGGGGCGGTCTGTCAGGAAGTCCAGGATCCAGTTGTAGAGGGATGTGTTGTTACCCTCACCACCTGGGGGCGGCCCGTCAGGAAGTCCAGGATCCAGTTGTAGAGGGAGGTGTTGTTACCCTCACCACCTGGGGGCGGCCTGTCAGGAAGTCCAGGGTCCAGTTGTAGAGGGAGGTGTTGTTACCCTCACCACCTGGGGGCGGCCCGTCAGTAGAGGGAGGTGTTGTTACCCTCACCACCTGGGGCGGCCTGTCAGGAAGTCCATGGTCCAGTTGTAGAGGGATGTGTTGTTACCCTCACCACCTGGGGGCGGCCTGTCAGGAAGTCCAGGGTCCAGTTGTAGAGGGATGTGTTGTTACCCTCACCACCTGGGGGCGGCCCGTCAGGAAGTCCAGGGTCCAGTTGTAGAGGGATGTGTTGTTACCCTCACCACCTGGGGGCGGCCTGTCAGGAAGTCCAGGATCCAGTTGTAGAGGGATGTGTTGTTACCCTCACCACCTGGGGGAGGCCCGTCAGGAAGTCCAGGGTCCAGTTGTAGAGGGAGGTGTTGTTACCCTCACCACCTGGGGGCGGCCCGTCAGTAGAGGGAGGTGTTGTTACCCTCACCACCTGGGGGCGGCCTGTCAGGAAGTCCAGGATCCAGATGTAGAGGGAGGTGTTGTTACCCTCACCACCTGGGGGCGGCCTGTCAGGAAGTCCAGGATCCAGATGTAGAGGGAGGTGTTGTTACCCTCACCACCTGGGGGAGGCCCGTCAGGAAGTCCAGGATCCAGTTGTAGAGGGAGGTGTTTAGTCCCAGGGTCCTTAGCTTAGTGATGAGCTTTGAGGGCACTATGGTGTTGAACACTGAGCTGTAGTTAATGAATAGCATTCTCACATAGGTGTTCCTCTTGTCCAGGTGGGTGAGGGCAGTGTGGAGTGCAATAGCCTCATCTGTGGATTTGTTAACATGGCTATTTTTAACACTTTATTGGGATGCTTGTTTTAATAGAGTGGTTAAGGTCTGCCCTACACCAAGTTAACAAACCTGTTTCCTGTTTAGTAGTGTGGTGGATGGGACTACCAGCTCTCTGTAACCTAGAGGACAACCAGTGGGTCCATCTCCTCTATACCACCCATCTGGTAGTGTGGTGGATGGGACTACCAGCTCTCTGTAACCTAGAGGACAACCAGTGGGTCCATCTCCTCTATACCACCCACCTGGTAGTGTGGTGGATGGGACTACCAGCTCTCTGTAACCTAGAGGGCAACCAGTGGGTCCGTCTCCTCTATACCACCCACCTGGTAGTGTGGTGGATGGGACTACCAGCTCTCTGTAACCTAGAGGGCAACCAGTGGGTCTATCTCCTCTATACCACCCACCTGGTAGTGTGGTGGATGGGACTACCAGCTCTCTGTAACCTAGAGGGCAACCAGTGGGTCCATCTCCTCTATACCACCCACCTGGTAGTGTGGTGGATGGGACTACCAGCTCTCTGTAACCTAGAGGGCAACCAGTGGGTCCGTCTCCTCTATACCACCCACCTGGTAGTGTGGTGGATGGGACTACCAGCTCTCTGTAACCTAGAGGACAACCAGTGGGTCTGTCTCCTCTATACCACCCATCTGGTAGTGTGGTGGATGGGACTACCAGCTCTCTGTAACCTAGAGGACAACCAGTGGGTCCATCTCCTCTATACCACCCACCTGGTAGTGTGGTGGATGGGACTACCAGCTCTCTGTAACCTAGAGGACAACCAGTGGGTCCATCTCCTCTATACTACCCACCTGGTAGTGTGGTGGATGGGACTACCAGCTCTCTGTAACCTAGAGGACAACCAGTGGGTCTATCTCCTCCATACCACCCACCTGGTAGTGTGGTGGATGGGACTACCAGCTCTCTGTAACCTAGAGGACAACCAGTGGGTCCATCTCCTCTATACCACCCACCTGGTAGTGTGGTGGATGGGACTACCAGCTCTCTGTAACCTAGAGGGCAACCAGTGGGTCCATCTCCTCTATACCACCCACCTGGTAGTGTGGTGGATGGGACTACCAGCTCTCTGTAACCTAGAGGACAACCAGTGGGTCCATCTCCTCTATACCACCCACCTGGTAGTGTGGTGGATGGGACTACCAGCTCTCTGTAACCTAGAGGGCAACCAGTGGGTCTGTCTCCTCTATACCACCCACCTGGTAGTGTGGTGGATGGGACTACCAGCTCTCTGTAACCTAGAGGACAACCAGTGGGTCTGTCTCCTCTATACCACCCACCTGGTAGTGTGGTGGATGGGACTACCAGCTCTCTGTAACCTAGAGGGCAACCAGTGGGTCCATCTCCTCTATACCACCCACCTGGTAGTGTGGTGGATGGGACTACCAGCTCTCTGTAACCTAGAGGACAACCAGTGGGTCCATCTCCTCTATACCACCCACCTGGTAGTGTGGTGGATGGGACTACCAGCTCTCTGTAACCTAGAGGACAACCAGTGGGTCTGTCTCCTCTATACCACCCATCTGGTAGTGTGGTGGATGGGACTACCAGCTCTCTGTAACCTAGAGGACAACCAGTGGGTCCATCTCCTCTATACCACCCACCTGGTAGTGTGGTGGATGGGACTACCAGCTCTCTGTAACCTAGAGGACAACCAGTGGGTCCATCTCCTCTATACCACCCACCTGGTAGTGTGGTGGATGGGACTACCAGCGCTCTGTAACCTAGAGGGCAACCAGTGGGTCCATCTCCTCTATACCACCCACCTGGTAGTGTGGTGGATGGGACTACCAGCTCTCTGAAACCTAGAGGACAACCAGCAGGTCTATCTCCTCTATACCACCCACCTGGTAGTGTGGTGGATGGGACTACCAGCTCTCTGTAACCTAGAGGACAACCAGTGGGTCTATCTCCTCTAAACCACCCACCTGGTAGTGTGGTGGATGGGACGACCAGCTCTCTGTAACCTAGAGGACAACCAGTGGGTCCGTCTCCTCTATACCACCCACCTGGTAGTGTGGTGGATGGGACGACCAGCTCTCTGTAACCTAGAGGACAACCAGTGGGTCCATCTCCTCTATACCACCCACCTGGTAGTGTGGTGGATGGGACTACCAGCTCTCTGTAACCTAGAGGGCAACCAGTGGGTCCGTCTCCTCTATACCACCCACCTGGTAGTGTGGTGGATGGGACTACCAGCTCTCTGTAACCTAGAGGGCAACCAGTGGGTCCGTCTCCTCTATACCACCCACCTGGTAGTGTGGTGGATGGGACTACCAGCTCTCTGTAACCTAGAGGGCAACCAGTGGGTCCATCTCCTCTATACCACCCACCTGGTAGTGTGGTGGATGGGACTACCAGCTCTCTGTAACCTAGAGGACAACCAGTGGGTCCATCTCCTCTATACCACCCACCTGGTAGTGTGGTGGATGGGACTACCAGCTCTCTGTAACCTAGAGGACAACCAGTGGGTCCATCTCCTCTATACCACCCACCTGGTAGTGTGGTGGATGGGACTACCAGCTCTCTGTAACCTAGAGGGCAACCAGTGGGTCCATCTCCTCTATACCACCCACCTGGTAGTGTGGTGGATGGGACTACCAGCTCTCTGTAACCTAGAGGGCAACCAGTGGGTCCGTCTCCTCTATACCACCCACCTGGTAGTGTGGTGGATGGGACTACCAGCTCTCTGTAACCTAGAGGGCAACCAGTGGGTCCATCTCCTCTATACCACCCACCTGGTAGTGTGGTGGATGGGACTACCAGCTCTCTGTAACCTAGAGGACAACCAGTGGGTCCATCTCCTCTATACCACCCACCTGGTAGTGTGGTGGATGGGACTACCAGCTCTCTGTAACCTAGAGGGCAACCAGTGGGTCCATCTCCTCTATACCACCCACCTGGTAGTGTGGTGGATGGGACTACCAGCTCTCTGTAACCTAGAGGACAACCAGTGGGTCCATCTCCTCTATACCACCCACCTGGTAGTGTGGTGGATGGGACTACCAGCTCTCTGTAACCTAGAGGGCAACCAGTGGGTCTGTCTCCTCTATACCACCCACCTGGTAGTGTGGTGGATGGGACTACCAGCTCTCTGTAACCTAGAGGGTAACCAGTGGGTCCATCTCCTCTATACCACCCACCTGGTAGTGTGGTGGATGGGACTACCAGCTCTCTGTAACCTAGAGGACAACCAGTGGGTCCGTCTCCTCTATACCACCACCTGGTAGTGTGGTGGATGGGACTACCAGCTCTCTGTAACCTAGAGGACAACCAGCGGGTCTGTCTCCTCTATACCAGGTTTTTGTGTGATGTTTGTATTTCTTTGGTGAAGTCTGATGACCTCTGACCTTGTATATTCCAGGACGAGACGGTAAAACCTTTTTGTTCCATAGCTTCCAGTGTTCTGTGGTTTAGGCTCTGACCTCTCGTCTCCTCCATCTCTCCCCCGTTCACCCTCTACCTCCCCCTCTCTAGGATATATTAGGTGGTCCCGATGCTGCCGAACAGAGATATGACTCGGAGTTCTTTAAGAAGTTCCGGAACCAGAATATCATTCTGTCAGCCAGAACCTACGCCAGGGTAAACCCTTCTTCTCTACCCTGTGTCTCTCTCTCTCTCTCTGTGTCTCTGTGTGTCTCTGTGTGTCTCTGTGTGTCTCTCTCTCTCTCTCTCTGTGTCTCTGTGTGTCTCTGTGTGTCTCTGTGTGTCTCTCTCTCTCTGTGTGTCTCTCGCTCTCGCTCTCTCTGTGTGTCTCTCTCTCTCTGTGTCTCTTTGTGTCTCTCTCTCTCTGTGTGTCTCTCGCTCTCGCTCTCTCTCTGTGTGTCTCTCTCTCTCTGTGTCTCTTTGTGTCTCTCTCTCTCTCTGTGTGTCTCTCGCTCTCTCTCTGTGTGTCTCTCTCTCTCTGTGTCTCTTTGTGTCTCTGTGTGTCTCTCTCTCTGTGTCTCTTTGTGTCTCTCTCTCTCTGTGTCTCTTTGTGTCTCTCTCTCTGTGTCTCTTTGTGTCTCTCTCTCTCTGTGTGTCTCTCGCTCTCGCTCTCTCTCTGTGTGTCTCTCTCTCTCTGTGTCTCTTTGTGTCTCTCTCTCTCTGTGTGTCTCTCGCTCTCGCTCTCTCTCTGTGTGTCTCTCTCTCTCTCTGTGTCTCTTTGTGTCTCTCTCTCTCTGTGTGTCTCTCGCTCTCGCTCTCTCTGTGTGTCTCTCTCTCTCTGTGTCTCTTTGTGTCTCTCTCTCTCTGTGTGTCTCTCGCTCTCGCTCTCTCTCTGTGTGTCTCTCTCTCTCTGTGTCTCTTTGTGTCTCTCTCTCTCTGTGTGTCTCTCGCTCTCGCTCTCTCTCTCTGTGTCTCTCTCTCTCTCTCTCTCTCTCTGTGTGTCTCTCGCTCTCGCTCTCTCTCTCTCTCTCTCTCTGTGTGTCTCTCGCTCTCTGTCTCTCTCTCTCTCTGTGTGTCTCTCGCTCTCTCTCTCTGTGTGTCTCTCGCTCTCTGTCTCTGTCTCTCTCTGTGTGTCTCTCGCTCTCTGTCTCTGTCTCTCTCTGTGTGTGTGTGAGACTACTTTTGGTTCCTACATGATTCCATAAGTGAATCATAGTTTTGATGTCTTCACTATTATTCTACAAAGAAAACCCCTTGAGTAGATGTGACCTTTAGACCGGTTCTGTGTATCAACTGTAATGGTTTTATTCATTTATATACATGTTTTCCCTCTACCTAATCTATTTTTTTAAATATATATATTTGTGTGTGTGTGTGTGTGTGTGTGTGTGTGTGTGTGTGTGTGTGTGTGTGTGTGTGTGTGTGTGTGTGTGTGTGTGTGTGTGTGTGTGTGTGTGTGTGTGTGTGTGGCATTATGCTTTGAATGTCCTGTAGCTAAGAGGGTTTGTTAAAATCCATCTTTGTTTCTGGTGTGACTTCCTCTTTTCTAATGTCCTGTTTTATACCTCTAGGAGAGTAATGTCCAGGCACTGGACATCCTGTTCACCTATCATGGAGCAGAGCTTCTCCAACACCGATTGGCTATCCTCTTCAACTTCCCAGAAACCACCTCGCCACACGAGTACACAATCCTGCTGCCTGAGGCCTGGTGAGAGAGCGACTCACACATTTTTTTTCTATTGGTGTTGATAGTTGTTAGAACACTGATGTCAGTCTGGTGGATGTTGGCCTGGGCCCAGGACACTGTGGTTGATCTGGGCCCAGGACACTGTGGTTGATCTGGGCCCAGGACACTGTGGTTGATCTGGGCCCAGGACACTGTGGTTGATCTGGGAGATGTTGGCCTGGGCCCAGGACACTGTGGTTGATCTGGGGATGTTGGCCTGGGCCCAGGACACTGTGGTTGATCTGGGCCCAGGACACTGTGGTTGATCTGGGCCCAGGACACTGTGGTTGATCTGGGGGATGTTGGCCTGGGCCCAGGACACTGTGGTTGATCTGGGCCCAGGACACTGTGGTTGATCTGGGAGATGTTGGCCTGGGCCCAGGACACTGTGGTTGATCTGGGCCCAGGACACTGTGGTTGATCTGGGCCCAGGACACTGTGGTTGATCTGGGAGATGTTGGCCTGGGCCCAGGACACTGTGGTTAATCTGGGGGATGTTGGCCTGGGCCCAGGACACTGTGGTTGATCTGGGAGATGTTGGCCTGGGCCCAGGACACTGTGGTTGATCTGGGAGATGTTGGCCTGGGCCCAGGACACTGTGGTTGATCTGGGGATGTTGGCCTGGGCCCAGGACACTGTGGTTAATCTGGGGGATGTTGGCCTGGGCCCAGGACACTGTGGTTGGCCTGGGCCCAGGACACTGTGGTTGATCTGGGGGATGTTGGCCTGGGCCCAGGACACTGTGGTTGATCTGGGGGATGTTGGCCTGGGCCCAGGGCACTGTGGTTGTTCTGGGGGATGTTGGCCTGGGCCCAGGACACTGTGGTTGATCTGGGGGATGTTGGCCTGGGCCCAGGACACTGTGGTTGATCTGGGGGATGTTGGCCTGGGCCCAGGACACTGTGGTTGATCTGGGGGATGTTGGCCTGGGACCAGGACACTGTGGTTGATCTGGGGGATGTTGGCCTGGGCCCAGGACACTGTGGTTGATCTGGGGATGTTGGCCTGGGCCCAGGACACTGTGGTTGATCTGGGGATGTTGGCCTGGGCCCAGGACACTGTGGTTGATCTGGGGGATGTTGGCCTGGGCCCAGGACACTGTGGTTCATCTGGGGGATGTTGGCCTGGGCCCAGGACACTGTGGTTGATCTGGGGGATGTTGGCCTGGGACCAGGACACTGTGGTTGATCTGGGGGATGTTGGCCTGGGACCAGGACACTGTGGTTGATCTGGGGATGTTGGCCTGGGCCCAGGACACTGTGGTTGATCTGGGGGATGTTGGCCTGGGCCCAGGACACTGTGGTTGATCTGGGGATGTTGGCCTGGGCCCAGGACACTGTGGTTGATCTGGGGATGTTGGCCTGGGCCCAGGACACTGTGGTTGATCTGGGGGATGTTGGCCTGGGCCCAGGACACTGTGGTTCATCTGGGGGTTCAAATTATATCAAATGAAATGAACAGTAAACATTACACTCAGAAGTTTCAAATTAATAAAGAAATTTCAAATGTTATATGTCTTTATACAGTGTTCTAACGATGTGCAAATAGTTAAAGTACAAAAGGGAAAATAAATCAACATAAATATGGGTTGTATTTACAATGGTGTTTGTTCTTCACTGGTTGACCTTTTCTTGTGGCAACAGGTCACACATCTTGCTGCTGTGATGGATCACTGTGGTATTTCAAATTCTTTGTGTCTGTAATCTGAGGGAAATATGTGTCTCTATGGTCCTACATAGATGGTGGTATTTAACCATGGCAAGGTGACTGGTAGTAAGGTAGAATACAGTGTAGTTATTCCCTCTGCAAGGCAATCAAACAAGAAATCTAAACATCAGTATAGAGATAAAGTAGAGTCCCAATTCAACGGCGCAGACATTAAAGGTATGTGGCAGGGACTACAGACAATCACGGACTACAAGAAGAAAACCAGCCCTGTCGCCGAGACCGTCGTCTTGCTCCCAGACAAGCTAAACACCTTCTTCACCCGCTTTGAGGACAACACAGTGCCACCGACGCAGCCCTCGGCCAAGGACTGTGGTCCCCCGTGGTCGACGTGAGTAAGGACTGTGGTCCTCCGTGGTCGACGTGAGTAGGGACTGTGGTCCTCCGTGGTCGACGTGAGTAGGGACTGTGGTCCTCCGTGGTTGACGTGAGTAGGGACTGTGGTCCTCCGTGGTCGACGTGAGTAAGGACTGTGGTCCTCCGTGGTCGACGTGAGTAAGGACTGTGGTCCTCCGTGGTCGACGTGAGTAGGGACTGTGGTCGACGTGAGTAGGGACTGTGGTCCTCCGTGGTCGACGTGAGTAAGGACTGTGGTCCTCCGTGGTCGACGTGAGTAAGGACTGTGGTCCTCCGTGGTCGTCGTGAGTAAGGACTGTGGTCCTCCGTGGTCGACGTGAGTAAGGACTGTGGTCCTCCGTGGTCGACGTGAGTAGGGACTGTGGTCCCCCGTGGTCGACGTGAGTAAGGACTGTGGTCCCCCGTGGTCGTCGTGAGTAGGGACTGTGGTCCTCCGTGGTCGACGTGAGTAAGGACTGTGGTCCCCCGTGGTCGACGTGAGTAGGGACTGTGGTCCCCCGTGGTCGACGTGAGTAGGGACTGTGGTCGTCGTGAGTAAGGACTGTGGTCCCCCGTGGTCGTCGTGAGTAAGGACTGTGGTCCCCCGTGGTCGACGTGAGTAGGGACTGTGGTCCTCCGTGGTCGACGTGAGTAGGGACTGTGGTCCTCCGTGGTCGACGTGAGTAGGGACTGTGGTCCTCCGTGGTCGTCGTGAGTAAGGACTGTGGTCCCCCGTGGTCGACGTGAGTAAGGACTGTGGTCCCCCGTGGTCGACGTGAGTAAGGACTGTGGTCCTCCGTGGTCGACGTGAGTAGGGACTGTGGTCCTCCGTGGTCGACGTGAGTAAGGACTGTGGTCCTCCGTTGTCGACGTGAGTAAGGACTGTGGTCCTCCGTGGTCGACGTGAGTAAGGAATGTGGTCCTCCGTGGTCGACGTGAGTAGGGACTGTGGTCCTCCGTGGTCGACGTGAGTATGGACTGTGGTCCTCCGTGGTCGACGTGAGTAGGGACTGTGGTCCTCCGTGGTCGACGTGAGTAAGGACTGTGGTCCTCCGTGGTCGACGTGAGTAAGGACTGTGGTCGACGTGAGTAGGGACTGTGGTCCTCCGTGGTCGACGTGAGTAAGGACTGTGGTCGACGTGAGTAGGGACTGTGGTCCTCCGTGGTCGACGTGAGTAAGGACTGTGGTCCTCCGTGGTCAACGTGAGTAAGGACTGTGGTCCTCCGTGGTCGACGTGAGTAGGGACTGTGGTCCTCCGTGGTCGATGTGAGTAGGGACTGTGGTCGACGTGAGTAGGGACTGTGGTCCTCCGTGGTCGACGTGAGTAGGGACTGTGGTCCTCCGTGGTCGACGTAGGGACTGTGGTCCTCCGTGGTCGACGTGAGTAGGGACTGTGGTCCTCCGTGGTCGACGTGAGTAGGGACTGTGGTCCTCCGTGGTCGACGTGAGTAGGGACTGTGGTCCTCCGTGATCGGCGTGGTGTGGTCCCCGTGGTCGGCGTGAGTAGGGACTGTGGTCCTCCGTGGTCGACGTGAGTAAGGACTGTGGTCCTCCGTGGTCGACGTGAGTAAGGACTGTGGTCCTCCGTGAGTCCTCCCGGGTCGTGAGTAGGGACTGTGGTCCCCCTCCGTGGTCGACGTGAGTAGGGACTGTGGTCCTCCGTGGTCGACGTGAGTAGGGACTGTGGTCGACGTGAGTAGGGACTGTGGTCCTCCGTGGTCGACGTGAGTAGGGACTGTGGTCCTCCGTGGTCGACGTGAGTAAGGGACTGTGGTCCTCCGTGGTCGACGTGAGTAGGGACTGTGGTCCTCCGTGGTCGACGTGAGTAGGACTGTGGTCCTCCGTGGTCGACGTGAGTAGGGACTGTGGTCCTCCGTGGTCGACGTAGGGACTGTGGTCCTCCGTGGTCGACGCGTGAGGGGACTGTGGTCCTCCGTGGTCGACGTGAGTAGGGACTGTGGTCCTCCGTGGTCGACGTGAGTAGGGACTGTGGTCCTCCGTGGTCGACGTGAGTAGGGACTGTGGTCCTCCGTGGTCGAGGGACTGTGGTCCTCCGTGGTCGACGTGGTAAGGACTGTGGTCCTCCGTGGTCGACGTGAGTAGGGACTGTGGTCCTCCGTGGTCGACGTGAGTAGGGACTGTGGTCCTCCGTGGTCGACGTGAGTAGGGACTGTGGTCCTCCGTGGTCGACGTGAGTAGGGACTGTGGTCCTCCGTGGTCGACGTGAGTAGGGACTGTGGTCCTCCGTGGTCGACGTGAGTAGGGACTGTGGTCCTCCGTGGTCGACGTGAGTAGGGACTGTGGTCCTCCGTGGTCGACGTGAGTAGGGACTGTGGTCCTCCGTGGTCGACGTGAGTAGGGACTGTGGTCCTCCGTGGTCGACGTGAGTAGGGACTGTGGTCCTCCGTGGTCGACGTGGTAGGGACTGTGGTCCTCCGTGGTCGACGTGAGTAGGACTGTGGTCCTCCGTGGTCGACGTGAGTAGGGACTGTGGTCCTCCCCCGTGGTCGACGTGAGTAAGGACTGTGGTCCTCCGTGGTCGACGTGAGTGGTAGGACTGTGGTCCTCCGTGGTCGAAGTAGACTGTGGTCCCCCGTGGTCGACGTGAGTAGGACTGTGGTCCTCCGTGGTCGACGTGAGTAAGGACTGTGGTCCCCGTGGTCGACGTGAGTAGGGACTGTGGTCCTCCGTGGTCGACGTGAGTAAGGACTGTGGTCCTCCGTGGTCGACGTGAGTAGGGACTGTGGTCCTCCGTGGTCGACGTGAGTAGGACTGTGGTCCTCCGTGGTCGACGTGAGTAAGGACTGTGGTCCTCCGTGGTCGACGTGAGTAAGGACTGTGGTCCTCCGTGTGGTCCTCCGTGGTCGTGGTAGGGACTGTGGTCCTCCGTGGTCGACGTGAGTAGGGACTGTGGTCCTCCGTGGTCGACGTGAGTAGGACTGTGGTCCTCCGTGGTCGACGTGAGTAAGGACTGTGGTCCTCCGTGGTCGACGTGAGTAGGGACTGTGGTCCTCCGTGGTCGACGTGAGTAGGGACTGTGGTCCTCCGTGGTCGAGTAGGGACTGGTCCGTGAGTAGGACTCCTCCGTGGTCGACGTGAGTAGTCCTCCGTGGTCGGCGTGAGTAGGGACTGTGGTCCTCCGTGGTCGACGTGAGTAAGGACTGTGGTCCTCCGTGGTCGACGTGAGTAAGGGACTGTGGTCCTCCGTGGTCGACGTGAGTAGGGACTGTGGTCCTCCGTGGTCGGGACGTGGTCCTCCGTGGTCGAGTAAGGACTGTGGTCCTCCGTGGTCGACGTGAGTAGGGTCCTCCGTGGTCGACTGTGGTCCTCCGTGGTCGACGTGAGTAGGGACTGTGGTCCTCCGTGGTCGACGTGAGTAGGGACTGTGGTCCTCCGTGGTCGACGTGAGTAGGGACTGTGGTCCTCCGTGTGGTCGACGTGTAGTGTGGTCCTCCGTGGTCGAGGGACTGTGGTCCTCCGTGGTCGACGTGAGTAGGGACTGTGGTCCTCCGTGGTCGACGTGAGTAGGGACTGTGGTCCTCCGTGGTCGGCGTGAGTAGGACTGTGGTCCTCCGTGGTCGACGTGAGTAGGGACTGTGGTCCTCCGTGGTCGACGTGAGTAAGGACTGTGGTCCTCCGTGGTCGACGTGAGTAAAGGGACTGTGGTCCTCCGTGGTCGACGTGAGTAGGGACTGTGGTCCTCCGTGGTCGACGTGAGTAGGGACTGTGGTCCTCCGTGGTCGACGTGAGTAGGGACTGTGGTCCTCCGTGGTCGACGTGAGTAGGGACTGTGGTCCTCCGTGGTCGACGTGGTCCTCCGTGGTCGGCGTGGTAGGGACTGTGGTCCTCCGTGGTCGACGTGAGTAGGGACTGTGGTCCTCCGTGGTCGACGTGAGTAGGGACTGTGGTCCTCCGTGGTCGACGTGAGTAGGGACTGTGGTCCTCCGTGGTCGACGTGAGTAGGACTGTGGTCCCCGTGGTCGTCGTGAGTAAGGACTGTGGTCCTCCGTGGTCGACGTGAGTAGGGACTGTGGTCCTCCGTGGTCGACGTGAGTAGGGACTGTGGTCCTCCGTGGTCGACGTGAGTAGGGACTGTGGTCCTCCGTGGTCGACGTGAGTAAGGACTGTGGTCCTCCGTGGTCGACGTGAGTAGGGACTGTGGTCCTCCGTGGTCGACGTGAGTAGGGACTGTGGTCCTCCGTGGTCGACGTGAGTAAGGACTGTGGTCCCCGTGGTCGACGTGAGTAGGGACTGTGGTCCTCCGTGGTCGACGTGAGTAGGGACTGTGGTCCTCCGTGGTCGACGTGAGTAGGGACTGTGGTCGACGTGAGTAAGGACTGTGGTCCTCCGTGGTCGACGTGAGTAGGGACTGTGGTCCTCCGTGGTCGACGTGAGTAAGGACTGTGGTCCTCCGTGGTCGACGTGAGTAAGACTGTGGTCCTCCGTGGTCGACGTGAGTAGGGACTGTGGTCCTCCGTGGTCGACGTGAGTAGGGACTGTGGTCCTCCGTGGTCGACGTGAGTAGGGACTGTGGTCCTCCGTGGTCGACGTGAGTAGGGACTGTGGTCCTCCGTGGTCGACGTGGTAGGGACTGTGGTCCTCCGTGGTCAACGTGAGTAAGGACTGTGGTCCCCCGTGATCGACGTGAGTAAGGACTGTGGTCCTCCGTGGTCGACGTGAGTAAGGACTGTGGTCCTCCGTGGTCGACGTGAGTAAGGACTGTGGTCCTCCGTGGTCGACGTGGTAGGGACTGTGGTCCTCCGTGGTCGACGTGAGTAGGGACTGTGGTCCTCCGTGGTCGGCGTGAGTAGGGACTGTGTGGTCCCCGTGGTCGACGTGAGTAAGGACTGTGGTCCCCGTGGTCGACGTGAGTAAGGACTGTGGTCCCCGTGATCGACGTGAGTAAGGACTGTGGTCCTCCATGGTCGACGTGAGTAAGGACTGTGGTCCTCCGTGGTCGACGTGAGTAAGGACTGTGGTCCTCCGTGGTCGACGTGAGTAAGGACTGTGGTCCTCCGTGGTCGACGTGAGTAAGGACTGTGGTCCCCGTGATCGACGTGAGTAAGGACTGTGGTCCTCCGTGGTCGACGTGAGTAGGACTGTGGTCCTCCGTGGTCGACGTGAGTAAGGACTGTGGTCCTCCGTGGTCGACGTGAGTAGGGACTGTGGTCCTCCGTGGTCGACGTGAGTAGGGACTGTGGTCCTCCGTGGTCGACGTGAGTAAGGACTGTGGTCCTCCGTGGTCGACGTGAGTAAGGACTGTGGTCCTCCGTGGTCGGCGTGAGTAGGGACTGTGGTCCTCCGTGGTCGACGTGAGTAAGGACTGTGGTCCTCCGTGGTCGACGTGAGTAAGGACTGTGGTCGACGTGAGTAGGGACTGTGGTCCTCCGTGGTCGACGTGAGTAGGGACTGTGGTCGACGTGAGTAGGGACTGTGGTCCTCCGTGGTCGACGTGAGTAGGGACTGTGGTCCTCCGTGGTCGACGTGAGTAGGGACTGTGGTCCTCCGTGGTCGACGTGAGTAAGGACTGTGGTCCTCCGTGGTCGACGTGAGTAGGGACTGTGGTCCTCCGTGGTCGACGTGAGTAAGGACTGTGGTCCTCCGTGGTCGACGTGAGTAGGGACTGTGGTCCTCCGTGGTCGACGTGAGTAGGGACTGTGGTCCTCCGTGGTCGACGTGAGTAGGGACTGTGGTCCTCCGTGGTCGATGTGAGTAAGGACTGTGGTCCTCCGTGGTCAACGTGAGTAGGGACTGTGGTCCTCCGTGGTCGACGTGAGTAGGGACTGTGGTCCTCCGTGGTCGACGTGAGTAGGGATTGTGGTCCTCCGTGGTCGATGTGAGTAAGGACTGTGGTCCTCCGTGGTCAACGTGAGTAGGGACTGTGGTCCTCCGTGGTCGACGTGAGTAGGGACTGTGGTCCTCCGTGGTCGACGTGAGTAAGGACTGTGGTCCTCCGTGGTCAATGTGAGTAGGGACTGTGGTCCTCCGTGGTCAACGTGAGTAGGGACTGTGGTCCTCCGTGGTCTACGTGAGTAAGGACTGTGGTCCTCCGTGGTCGACGTGAGTAAGGACTGTGGTCCTCCGTGGTCGACGTGAGTAGGGACTGTGGTCCTCCGTGGTCGACGTGAGTAGGGACTGTGGTCCTCCGTGGTCGACGTGGTAGGGACTGTGGTCCTCCGTGGTCGACGTGAGTAAGGACTGTGGTCCTCCGTGGTCGACGTGAGTAGGGACTGTGGTCCTCCGTGGTCGACGTGAGTAGGGACTGTGGTCGACGTGAGTAGGGACTGTGGTCCTCCGTGGTCGACGTGAGTAAGGACTGTGGTCCCCGTGGTCGACGTGAGTAAGGACTGTGGTCCTCCGTGGTCGACGTGGTAGGGACTGTGGTCCTCCGTGGTCGACGTGAGTAGGGACTGTGGTCCTCCGTGGTCGACGTGAGTAAGGACTGTGGTCCTCCGTGGTCGACGTGGTAAGGACTGTGGTCCTCCGTGGTCGACGTGAGTAGGGACTGTGGTCCTCCGTGGTCGACGTGAGTAGGGACTGTGGTCCTCCGTGGTCGACGTGAGTAAGGACTGTGGTCCCCCGTGGTCGACGTGGTAGGGACTGTGGTCCTCCGTGGTCGACGTGAGTAGGGACTGTGGTCCTCCGTGGTCGACGTGGTAGGGACTGTGGTCGACGTGAGTAAGGACTGTGGTCCTCCGTGGTCGACGTGAGTAGGGACTGTGGTCCTCCGTGGTCGACGTGAGTAAGGACTGTGGTCCTCCGTGGTCGACGTGAGTAAAGACTGTGGTCCTCCGTGGTCGACGTGGTAGGGACTGTGGTCCCCCGTGGTCGACGTGAGTAGGGACTGTGGTCCTCCGTGGTCGACGTGAGTAAGGACTGTGGTCCTCCGTGGTCGACGTGAGTAGGGACTGTGGTCCTCCGTGGTCGACGTGAGTAGGGACTGTGGTCCTCCGTGGTCGACGTGAGTAGGGACTGTGGTCGACGTGAGTAGGGACTGTGGTCCTCCGTGGTCGACGTGAGTAAGGACTGTGGTCCCCCGTGGTCGACGTGAGTAAGGACTGTGGTCCTCCGTGGTCGACGTGAGTAGGGACTGTGGTCCTCCGTGGTCGACGTGAGTAGGGACTGTGGTCCTCCGTGGTCGACGTGAGTAAGGACTGTGGTCCTCCGTGGTCGACGTGAGTAAGGACTGTGGTCCTCCGTGGTCGACGTGAGTAGGGACTGTGGTCCTCCGTGGTCGACGTGAGTAGGGACTGTGGTCCTCCGTGGTCGACGTGAGTAAGGACTGTGGTCGACGTGAGTAGGGACTGTGGTCCTCCGTGGTCGACGTGAGTAGGGACTGTGGTCCTCCGTGGTCGACGTGAGTAGGGACTGTGGTCGTCGTGAGTAAGGACTGTGGTCCTCCGTGGTCGACGTGAGTAGGGACTGTGGTCCTCCGTGGTCGACGTGAGTAAGGACTGTGGTCCTCCGTGGTCGACGTGAGTAAGGACTGTGGTCCTCCGTGGTCGACGTGAGTAGGGACTGTGGTCCTCCGTGGTCGACGTGAGTAGGGACTGTGGTCCTCCGTGGTCGACGTGAGTAGGGACTGTGGTCCTCCGTGGTCGACGTGAGTAGGGACTGTGGTCCTCCGTGGTCGACGTGAGTAGGGACTGTGGTCCTCCGTGGTCAACGTGAGTAAGGACTGTGGTCCCCGTGATCGACGTGAGTAAGGACTGTGGTCCTCCGTGGTCGACGTGAGTAAGGACTGTGGTCCTCCGTGGTCGACGTGAGTAAGGACTGTGGTCCTCCGTGGTCGACGTGAGTAGGGACTGTGGTCCTCCGTGGTCGACGTGAGTAGGGACTGTGGTCCTCCGTGGTCGGCGTGAGTAGGGACTGTGGTCCCCGTGGTCGACGTGAGTAAGGACTGTGGTCCCCGTGGTCGACGTGAGTAAGGACTGTGGTCCCCGTGATCGACGTGAGTAAGGACTGTGGTCCTCCATGGTCGACGTGAGTAAGGACTGTGGTCCCCTGTGGTCGACGTGAGTAAGGACTGTGGTCCTCCGTGGTCGACGTGAGTAAGGACTGTGGTCCTCCGTGGTCGACGTGAGTAAGGACTGTGGTCCTCCGTGGTCGACGTGAGTAAGGACTGTGGTCCCCCGTGGTCGACGTGAGTAAGGACTGTGGTCCTCCGTGGTCGACGTGAGTAAGGACTGTGGTCCTCCGTGGTCGACGTGAGTAAGGACTGTGGTCCTCCGTGGTCGACGTGAGTAGGGACTGTGGTCCTCCGTGGTCGACGTGAGTAGGGACTGTGGTCCTCCGTGGTCGACGTGAGTAAGGACTGTGGTCCTCCGTGGTCGACGTGAGTAAGGACTGTGGTCCTCCGTGGTCGACGTGAGTAGGGACTGTGGTCCTCCGTGGTCGACGTGAGTAAGGACTGTGGTCCTCCGTGGTCGACGTGAGTAGGGACTGTGGTCGACGTGAGTAGGGACTGTGGTCCTCTGTGGTCGGCGTGAGTAAGGACTGTGGTCGACGTGAGTAGGGACTGTGGTCCTCCGTGGTCGACGTGAGTAGGGACTGTGGTCCTCCGTGGTCGACGTGAGTAGGGACTGTGGTCGTCGTGAGTAAGGACTGTGGTCCCCCGTGGTCGTCGTGAGTAGGGACTGTGGTCCTCCGTGGTCGACGTGAGTAAGGACTGTGGTCCTCCGTGGTCGACGTGGTAGGGACTGTGGTCCTCCGTGGTCGACGTGAGTAGGGACTGTGGTCCTCCGTGGTCGACGTGAGTAGGGACTGTGGTCCTCCGTGGTCGATGTGAGTAAGGACTGTGGTCCTCCGTGGTCAACGTGAGTAGGGACTGTGGTCCTCCGTGGTCGACGTGAGTAGGGACTGTGGTCCTCCGTGGTCGACGTGAGTAGGGATTGTGGTCCTCCGTGGTCGATGTGAGTAAGGACTGTGGTCCTCCGTGGTCAACGTGAGTAGGGACTGTGGTCCTCCGTGGTCGACGTGAGTAGGGACTGTGGTCCTCCGTGGTCGACGTGAGTAAGGACTGTGGTCCTCCGTGGTCAATGTGAGTAGGGACTGTGGTCCTCCGTGGTCAACGTGAGTAGGGACTGTGGTCCTCCGTGGTCGACGTGAGTAGGGACTGTGGTCCCCCGTGGTCGACGTGAGTAAGGACTGTGGTCCCCGTGGTCGACGTGAGTAAGGACTGTGGTCCCCGTGGTCGACGTGACTAAGGACTGTGGTCCCCCGTGGTCGACGTGAGTAAGGACTGTGGTCCTCCGTGGTCGACGTGAGTAAGGACTGTGGTCCTCCGTGGTCGACGTGAGTAAGGACTGTGGTCCCCGTGGTCGACGTGAGTAAGGACTGTGGTCCTCCGTGGTCGACGTGAGTAAGGACTGTGGTCCTCCGTGGTCGATGTGAGTAAGGACTGTGGTCCCCCGTGGTCGACGTGGTAGGGACTGGCGGTCCTCCGTGGTCGACGTGAGTAGGGACTGTGGTCCTCCGTGGTCGGCGTGAGTAAGGACTGTGGTCCTCCGTGGTCGACGTGAGTAAGGACTGTGGTCCTCCGTGGTCGTCGTGAGTAAGGACTGTGGTCCTCCGTGGTCGGCGTGAGTAAGGACTGTGGTCCTCCGTGGTCGGCGTGAGTAGGGACTGTGGTCCTCCGTGGTCGACGTGAGTAAGGACTGTGGTCCTCCGTGGTCGACGTGAGTAAGGACTGTGGTCCTCCGTGGTCGACGTGAGTAAGGACTGTGGTCCTCCGTGGTCGACGTGAGTAAGGACTGTGGTCCCCCGTGGTCGACGTGAGTAAGGACTGTGGTCCTCCGTGGTCGACGTGAGTAAGGACTGTGGTCGACGTGAGTAGGGACTGTGGTCGTCGTGAGTAAGGACTGTGGTCCCCCGTGGTCGTCGTGAGTAGGGACTGTGGTCCTCCGTGGTCGACGTGAGTAGGGACTGTGGTCCCCCGTGGTCGACGTGAGTAAGGACTGTGGTCCCCCGTGGTCGACGTGAGTAAGGACTGTGGTCCTCCGTGGTCGACGTGAGTAAGGACTGTGGTCGACGTGAGTAGGGACTGTGGTCGTCGTGAGTAAGGACTGTGGTCCCCCGTGGTCGTCGTGAGTAGGGACTGTGGTCCTCCGTGGTCGACGTGAGTAGGGACTGTGGTCGACGTGAGTAGGGACTGTGGTCGTCGTGAGTAGGGACTGTGGTCCCCCGTGGTCGACGTGAGTAGGGACTGTGGTCCCCCGTGGTCGACGTGAGTAGGGACTGTGGTCGTCGTGAGTAAGGACTGTGGTCCCCCGTGGTCGTCGTGAGTAGGGACTGTGGTCCTCCGTGGTCGACGTGAGTAGGGACTGTGGTCCTCCGTGGTCGACGTGAGTAAGGACTGTGGTCCCCCGTGGTCGACGTGAGTAAGGACTGTGGTCCCCCGTGGTCGACGTGAGTAAGGACTGTGGTCCCCGTGGTCGACGTGAGTAAGGACTGTGGTCCTCCGTGGTCGACGTGAGTAAGGACTGTGGTCCTCCGTGGTCGACGTGAGTAGGGACTGTGGTCCCCCGTGGTCGACGTGAGTAGGGACTGTGGTCCCCCGTGGTCGACGTGAGTAGGGACTGTGGTCCTCCGTGGTCGACGTGAGTAGGGACTGTGGTCCCCCGTGGTCGACGTGAGTAGGGACTGTGGTCCTCCGTGGTCGACGTGAGTAGGGACTGTGGTCCTCCGTGGTCGACGTGAGTAAGGACTGTGGTCCTCCGTGGTCGACGTGAGTAGGGACTGTGGTCCCCCGTGGTCGACGTGAGTAAGGACTGTGGTCCTCCGTGGTCGACGTGAGTAAGGACTGTGGTCCCCCGTGGTCGACGTGAGTAAGGACTGTGGTCGACGTGAGTAGGGACTGTGGTCCCCCGTGGTCGACGTGAGTAAGGACTGTGGTCCCCCGTGGTCGACGTGAGTAAGGACTGTGGTCCTCCGTGGTCGACGTGAGTAAGGACTGTGGTCCTCCGTGGTCGACGTGAGTAGGGACTGTGGTCCTCCGTGGTCGGCGTGAGTAAGGACTGTGGTCCTCCGTGGTCGGCGTGAGTAGGACTGTGGTCCTCCGTGGTCGACGTGAGTAGGGACTGTGGTCCTCCGTGGTCGACGTGAGTAAGGACTGTGGTCCTCCGTGGTCGACGTGAGTAGGGACTGTGGTCCTCCGTGGTCGACGTGAGTAGGGACTGTGGTCCTTCGTGGTCGACGTGAGTAAGACATTTAAGCTTGTTAACCCTCACAAGGCTGCAGGCCCAGACGGCATCCCCAGCCGCGTCCTCAGAGCATGTGCAGACCAGCTGACTAGAGTGTTGACGGATATATTCTCCCTGTCCCAGTCTGCTGTCCCCACATGATGTCCTGTTCCCAAGAAGGCAAAGGTAACTGAGCTAAACGACTACCGCCCCGCCCCGTAGCACTCACTTTCCTTCATCATGAAGTGCTTTGAGAGACTAGTCAAGGACCATATCACCTCCACCCTACCTGACACCCTAGACCCACTCCAATTTGCTTACCGCCCAAATAGGTCCACAGACGATGAAATCTCAACCACACTGCCCTAACCCATCTGGACAAGAGGAATACCTATGTGAGAATGCTGTTCATCGACTACAGCTCAGCATTTAACACCATAGTACCCTTGCAAGCTCGTCATCAAGCTCGAGACTCTGGGTCTCGATCCCACCCTGTGCAACTGGGTACTGGACTTCCTGACGGGCCGCCCCCAGGTGGTGAGGGTAGGCAACAACATCTCCTTCCCGCTGATCCTCAACACTGGGGCCCCACAAGGATGCGTTCTGAGCCCTCTCCTGTACTCCCTGTTCACCCACGACTGCGTGGCCACGCACGCCTCCCACTCAACCATCAAGTTGCAGACTACACAACAGTAGTAGACTTGATTACCAACCATGACCAGACAGCCTACAGGGAGGAGGTGAGGGCCCTCGGAGTGTGGTGCCAGGAAAACAACGTCAACAAAACAGAGGAGATGATTATGGACCTCATTAAACAGCAGAGTGCACCCCCATCCAGTAGTACTTGGCGTACACATCAAACTGAAATGATCCAACCACACAGACAGTGTGGTAATCCACCCCCTCCCTCTATTCCCCTCTCTCTCCACCCCCCTCCTCTCTCTTCCCCTCGCTCTCCACCCCTCCTCTCTCTTCCCCTCGCTCTCTACCCCTCCTCTCTCTTCCCCTCGCTCTCTACCCCTCCTCTCTATTCCCCTCGCTCTCCACCCCCTCCTCTCTATTCCCCTCACTCTCTACCCCCCCCCTCTCTCTATTCCCCTCCTCCTCTCTACCCCCTCCTCTCTCTTCCCCTCGCTCTCCACCCCCTCCTCTCTCTATTCCCCCCCTCGCTCTCCACCCCCTCCTCTCTCTATTCCCCTCACTCTCTACCCCCTCCTCTCTCTTCCCCTCGCTCTCTACCCCCTCCACCCCGGCATAGCCATTACCCTGTTCTGCTGTGCGGAGTTTATGGGAATCCATCACGGCTCTGGTACTGTAGTTTCCGGCTTCCCTCCAGTCTCAGCGGTAACTGCTCCCCGGCAGGGCTCTGCTGGCTCTGCCTGCAGCAGAACGGACTCCGAAAACATCAGTCTGACTAGAGGAGAAATAGAAGTTTCTTCATCGTAATGTCGTAGGGCTTGTAAAGTTTCTCGAACACACCTGTCCCTAGGTGTCCACAAATCTCTCTCTCTATTCCCCTCACTCTCTACCCCCTCCTCTCTCTTCCCCTCGCTCTCTACCCCCTCCACCCCGGCATAGCCATTATTACCCTGACGTCTCGAACACACCTGTCCCTAGGTGTCCACAAATCTCTCTCTCTTAATCAACATTGGATTTGTTTTCGAATCCTTTGTGGGTCTGTGTAATCTGAGGGAAATGTCTCCTAATATGGTCGTACAAAGTAATTATCTTTTTGTTTTCTCATGATTTGGTCTCTCCCTTTTTCTCTCTCTCGCCCCTATTTCTTTCGGTTTCTCTCGCTCTAGTAGAGGCTGATGTAGATCTGAGGAACATGGGTAGAATGAATAATTAACTTATTTCATTGATGTCTGCTCTCTGTGCTCTCTTTCTCTTCTGCTCTCTCTCGCTCTGTCGCTCTCTGTCTCTCTCTGTCTCTCTCTGTCTCTCTCTGTCTCTCTCTGTCGCTCTCTGTCGCGCACTCTGTCGCGCACTCTGTCGCGCACTCTGTCGCGCACTCTGTCGCGCTCTCTGTCGCTCTCTGCTCTCTGTCGCTCTCTCTCTCTCTGTCTCTCTCTGTCGCTCTCTGTCGCTCTCTGTCGCTCTCTCTCTCTCTGTCACTCTCTGTCACTCTCTGTCACTGTCGCACTCTGTCGCACTCTGTCGCGCACTCTGTCACTCTGTCGCACTCTGCACTCTGTCACTGTCGCACTCTGTCGCACTCTGCACTCTGTCGCGCACTCTGTCGCGCACTCTGTCGCGCTCTCTGTCGCTCTCTCTGTCGTCGCTCTCTGTCGCGCTCTCTGTCGCGCTCTCTGTCGCGCTCTCTGTCGCGCTCTCTGTCACGCTCTCTCTCTCTGTCTCTCTCTGTCTCTCTCTGTCGCTCTCCGTCGCTCTCTCTCTCTGTCACTCTCTGTCGCTCTCTCTCTCTCTCTGTCACTCTCTGTCACTCTCTCTCTCTGTCACTCTCTGTCACTCTCTCTCTCTGTCACTCTCTGTCGCACTCTCTGTCGCTCTCTCTGTCTCTCTCTGTCGCTCTCTGTCGCTCTCTGTCACGGTTGTTCTCTGTCTCACTTTCGCTGCCTTCTAAAGACAATGTTTTCTCCCTAGACCATGAGTTTTTAGAGAACAGAGCGAGAGAGAGAGAGAGAAAGGGAGAGAGGGATGCAGGAAGATTGAGTTGGTATATCTATTTTGGGGGCGATCGTTATCGATCAGTACCATCTTGATTAATATATGTGTTGTATGATAAACACCACTACTATGCAGTACTTAGAGTAAAAAATACTTTAAAGTACTTCCAGTCTTCCGTCCTTTAAAACTTCTTATGGCGCCACCCCCCCGACATTCCGCTGAAAAGGCTAGCGTCACCCCCCCCCCCCACGACATTCATTTAAAACGTCTTATGGCTAGGGGTTCCGCGAGCACCCCCCCCCAACATTCCACTGAAAAGGTTCCGCTAGCCACCCCCCCCCAACATTACACTGAAAAGGCAGCGCGGGAAATTCAAAACTACGTTTTAGAAATATTTTACTTTCACACATTGACTAGTCCAATGCAGCAAATGAAAGATAAACATCTTGTTCATCTACCCATCTTGTCTCATTTTTTAAATGCTTTACAGTGAAAACACAATGTATATTTATGTTAGATCACCACAAAATCCCCAAAACACACAGCCATTTTTCCCAGCCAAAGATGGTCACAAAAGCAGAATTAGAGAAAATGAATCACTAACCTTTGATAATCTTCATTCCGATGACACTCATATGACATCATGTTACACAATACATTTATGCTTTGTTCGATAATATGCATCTTTATATCCACAAATCTCGGTTTACATTGACGCCATGTTCAGAAATGCCTCCAAAATATCCGGAGTAGTTAGAGAGCTAACAGATAACAGAAATAGTCATCATAAACTTTGACGAAAGATACATGTTCTACATATAATTATAGATACACTGGTTCTTAATGCAACCGCTGTGTGATTTAAACAAAAACATTACGAAAAAACGGCGCGAAGACCTAACAATAGATTTATGAAGACCAGGATCCAAAAGCGTAAGCAGTGCGCTAACTCCCCCTAGTGGTGGTCTGAGGTAGTGATGCAGAGGTACTGTACTAAACCACACATTACCTCTAACTCCCCCTAGTGCTGGTCTGAGGTAGTGATGCAGGGTACTGTACTAAACCACACATTACCTCTAACTCCCCCTGGTGGTGGTCTGGAGTAATGACGTGGTGACGCAGGGTACCGTACTAACCCACACATTACCTCTAACTCCCCCTGGTGGTGGTCTGGAGTAATGACGTGGTGACGCAGGGTACCGTACTAACCCACACATTACCTCTGACTCCCCCTGGTGGTGGTCTGGAGTAATGACGTGGTGACGCAGGGTACCGTACTAACCCACACATTACCTCTGACTCCCCCTGGTGGTGGTCTGGAGTAATGACGTGGTGACGCAGGGTACCGTACTAACCCACACATTACCTCTAACTCCCCCTGGTGGTGGTCTGGAGTAATGACGTGGTGACGCAGGGTACCGTACTAACCCACACATTACCTCTGACTCCCCCTGGTGGTGGTCTGGAGTAATGACGTGGTGACGCAGGGTACCGTACTAACCCACACATTACCTCTAACTCCCCCTGGTGGTGGTCTGGAGTAATGACGTGGTGACGCAGGGTACCGTACTAACCCACACATTACCTCTGACTCCCCCTGGTGGTGGTCTGGAGTAATGACATGGTGACGCAGGGTACCGTACTAACCCAGACATTACCTCTAACTCCCCCTGGTGGTGGTCTGGAGTAATGACGTGGTGACGCAGGGTACCGTACTAACCCAGACATTACCTCTAACTCCCCCTGGTGGTGGTCTGGAGTAATGACGTGGTGACGCAGGGTACCGTACTAACCCACACATTACCTCTGACTCCCCCTGGTGGTGGTCTGGAGTAATGACGTGGTGACGCAGGGTACCGTACTAACCCACACATTACCTCTGACTCCCCCTGGTGGTGGTCTGGAGTAATGACGTGGTGACGCAGGGTACCGTACTAACCCACACATTACCTGCAGCATAATTACAACTCTTAGTGGACCTACCACTGTACAGTGGATTCAGAAAGTAATTACTTGATCTATATCTAATATTTAATTACATTCATTTCTTTGTCATTATGGAGTATTGTGTGTAGATTGAGGAGAAAAAAACAGCAATTGAATCCATTTTAGAATAAGAAGTGTGCATAAATCACACAGATAAAAGCAGGTCTCTCGTTTCCCATGAGTCTGTGTGTTTGTCACTGGGTTGTGGCAGCAGGGGGGCACGCGAGGAAGCGTCGCCTGTTTGTCTCCTCTGATTTCTTTCTGTTCATTCCTGCTTGTCTCAGACGTGTGTCAGCCTGAAGGAGAGGGGGAAGAGTTAGAGCGTTGCGCCGACCGACTCGCGCGGCTTCTAGAAGTCTGTTATTTATGTCTCAGACGTGTGTCGGCCTGAAGGAGAGGGGGAAGAGTTAGAGCGTTGCGCCAACCGACTCGTGGGGCTATAGGGCTGGACACGTTCCAACTGGAATCCTAGCCCCTTCACAGTGCACTATAGTCTATAGGGCTGGACACGTTCCAACTGGAATCCTATCCCCTTCACAGTGCACTACAGTCTATAGGGCTGGACACGTTCCAACTGGAATCCTAGCCCCTTCACAGTGCACTACAGTCTAGGGCTGGACACGTTCCAACTGGAATCCTATCCCCTTCACAGTGCACTACAGTCTATAGGGCTGGACACGTTCCAACTGGAATCCTAGCCCCTTCACAGTGCACTACAGTCTAGGGCTGGACACGTTCCAACTGGAATCCTATCCCCTTCACAGTGCACTATAGTCTATAGGGCTGGACACGTTCCAACTGGAATCCTATCCCCTTCACAGTGCACTACAGTCTAGGGCTGGACACGTTCCAACTGGAATCCTATCCCCTTCACAGTGCACTACAGTCTAGGGCTGGACACGTTCCAACTGGAATCCTAGCCCCTTCACAGTGCACTACAGTCTAGGGCTGGACACGTTCCAACTGGAATCCTATCCCCTTCACAGTGCACTACAGTCTATAGGGCTGGACACGGTCCAACTGGAATCCTATCCCCTTCACAGTGCACTACAGTCTATAGGGCTGGACACGGTCCAACTGGAATCCTATCCCCTTCACAGTGCACTACAGTCTATAGGGCTGGACACGGTCCAACTGGAATCCTATCCCCTTCACAGTGCACTACAGTCTATAGGGCTGGACACGTTCCAACTGGAATCCTATCCCCTTCACAGTGCACTACAGTCTAGGGCTGGACACGTTCCAACTGGAATCCTATCCCCTTCACAGTGCACTACAGTCTATAGGGCTGGACACGTTCCAACTGGAATCCTAGCCCCTTCACAGTGCACTACAGTCTATAGGGCTGGACACGGTCCAACTGGAATCCTATCCCCTTCACAGTGCACTACAGTCTATAGGGCTGGACACGTTCCAACTGGAATCCTAGCCCCTTCACAGTGCACTACAGTCTAGGGCTGGACACGTTCCAACTGGAATCCTATCCCCTTCACAGTGCACTACAGTCTATAGGGCTGGACACGTTCCAACTGGAATCCTATCCCCTTCACAGTGCACTACAGTCTATAGGGCTGGACACGGTCCAACTGGAATCCTATCCCCTTCACAGTGCACTACAGTCTATAGGGCTGGACACGTTCCAACTGGAATCCTATCCCCTTCACAGTGCACTACAGTCTATAGGGCTGGACACGTTCCAACTGGAATCCTAGCCCCTTCACAGTGCACTACAGTCTAGGGCTGGACACGTTCCAACTGGAATCCTATCCCCTTCACAGTGCACTACAGTCTATAGGGCTGGACACGTTCCAACTGGAATCCTATCCCCTTCACAGTGCACTACAGTCTATAGGGCTGGACACGTTCCAACTGGAATCCTATCCCCTTCACAGTGCACTACAGTCTATAGGGCTGGACACGTTCCAACTGGAATCCTATCCCCTTCACAGTGCACTACTTTTGACAAGTGTTTATAGGGCTGTAGTGCACTACTTTTGACCAGTGTTTATAGGGCTGTAGTGCACTACTTTTGACCAGTGTTTATAGGGCTGTAGTGCACTACTTTTGACCAGTGTTTATAGGGCTGTAGTGCACTACTTTTGACCAGTGTTTATAGGGCTGTAGTGCACTACTTTTGACCAGGGTCTATAGGGCTGTAGTGCACTACTTTAGACCAGGGTCTATAGGGCTGTAGTGCACTACTTTTGACCAGGGTCCATGGGGCTGTAGTGCACTCCTTTAGACCAGGGTCTATAGGGCTGTAGTGCACTCCTTTAGACCAGGGTCTATAGGGCTGTAGTGCACTACTTTAGACCAGGGTCTATAGGGCTGTAGTGCACTACTTTAGACCAGGGTCTATAGGGCTGTAGTGCACTACTTTAGACCAGGGTCCATGGGGCTGTAGTGCACTACTTTAGACCAGTGTTTATAGGGCTGTAGTGCACTACTTTAGACCAGTGTTTATAGGGCTGTAGTGCACTACTTTTGACAAGGGTCTATAGGGCTGTAGTGCACTACTTTTGACAAGGGTCTATAGGGCTGTAGTGCACTACTTTAGACCAGGGTCCATGGGGCTGTAGTGCACTACTTTTGACAAGGGTCTATAGGGCTGTAGTGCACTACTTTTGACAAGGGTCTATAGGGCTGTAGTGCACTACTTTTGACAAGGGTCTATAGGGCTGTAGTGCACTACTTTTGACTAGGGTCTATAGGGCTGTAGTGCACTACTTTTGACAAGGGTCTATAGGGCTGTAGTGCACTACTTTTGACAAGGGTCTATAGGGCTGTAGTGCACTACTTTTGACAAGGGTCTATAGGGCTGTAGTGCACTACTTTTGACAAGGGTCTATAGGGCTGTAGTGCACTACTTTTGACCAGTGTTTATAGGGCTGTAGTGCACTACTTTAGACTAGGGTCTATAGGGCTGTAGTGCACTACTTTTGACCAGTGTTTATAGGGCTGTAGTGCACTACTTTTGACCAGTGTTTATAGGGCTGTAGTGCACTACTTTTGACAAGGGTCCATGGGGCTGTAGTGCACTACTTTTGACAAGGGTCTATAAGGCTGTAGTGCACTACTTTTGACCAGTGTTTATAGGGCTGTAGTGCACTACTTTTGACAAGGGTCCATGGGGCTGTAGTGCACTACTTTTGACCAGTGTTTATAGGGCTGTAGTGCACTACTTTTGACAAGGGTCTATAGGGCTGTAGTGCACTACTTTTGACCAGTATTTATAGGGCTGTAGTGCACTACTTTTGACAAGGGTCTATAGGGCTGTAGTGCACTACTTTTGACCAGTGTTTATAGGGCTGTAGTGCACTACTTTTGACCAGTGTTTATAGGCCTGTAGTGCACTACTTTTGACAAGGGTCTATAGGGCTGTAGTGCACTACTTTTGACTAGGGTCTATAGGGCTGTAGTGCACTACTTTTGACTAGGGTCTATAGGGCTGTAGTGCACTACTTTAGACCAGGGTCTATAGGGCTGTAGTGCACTACTTTAGACTAGGGTCTATAGGGCTGTAGTGCACTACTTTAGACTAGGGTCTATAGGGCTGTAGTGCACTACTTTAGACTAGGGTCTATAGGGCTGTAGTGCACTACTTTAGACCAGGGTCTATAGGGCTGTAGTGCACTACTTTAGACCAGGGTCTATAGGGCTGTAATGCACTACTTTAGACTAGGGTCTATAGGGCTGTAGTGCACTACTTTAGACCAGGGTCTATAGGGCTGTAGTGCACTACTTTAGACCAGGGTCTATAGGGTTGTAGTGCACTACTTTAGACTAGGGTCTATAGGGCTGTAGTGCACTACTTTAGACCAGGGTCTATAGGGCTGTAGTGCACTACTTTTGACTAGGATCTATAGGGCTGTAGTGCACTACTTTAGACCAGGGTCTATAGGGCTGTAGTGCACTACTTTAGACCAGGGTCTATAGGGCTGTAGTGCACTACTTTAGACTAGGGTCTATAGGGCTGTAGTGCACTACTTTTGACTAGGGTCTATAGGGCTGTAGTGCACTACTTTAGACTAGGGTCTATAGGGCTGTAGTGCACTACTTTAGACTATGGTCTATAGGGCATAGGGTGCCATTGAGGACATAATCTATTGCTTTCTAGCTGAGTTTCTTTCTGTTTCTAGACAGCTGTTGGTTTCTCTGATTCATGCTAAGATATTACCACTGAAGGCTTCTGTTCTACCCTGTTCTGCTCTACTCCTGTTCTGTTCTGTTCTACTGCTGTTCTGTTCTACTCCTGTTCTGTTCTGTTCTGTTCTACTCCTACTCTGTTCTACTCTACTCCTGTTCTGTTGTTCTACTCCTCTGTTCTGTTCTACTCCTGTTCTGCTCTACTCCTGTTCTGTTCTGTTCTACTCCTGTTCTGTTCTACTCCTGTTCTGTTCTACTCCTGTTCTGTTCTGTTCTACTCCTGTTCTGTTCTGTTCTGTTCTGTTCTACTCCTGTTCTGTTCTACTCCTGTTCTGTTCTACCCTGTTCTACTCTTCTCCTGTTCTGCTCTACTCCTGTTCTGTTCTGTTCTACTCCTGTTCTGCTCTACTCCTGTTCTGTTCTGTTCTGTTCTACTCCTGTTCTGCTCTACTCCTGTTCTGTTCTGTTCTGTTCTACTCCTGTTCTGTTCTACTCCTGTTCTGTTCTGTTCTACTCCTGTTCTGTTCTACTCCTGTTCTGTTCTACTCCTGTTCTGCTCTACTCCTGTTCTGTTCTGTTCTGTTCTGTTCTACTCCTGTTCTGTTCTACTCCTGTTCTGTTCTACTCCTGTTCTGTTCTACTCCTGTTCTGTTCTACTCCTGTTCTGTTCTGTTCTGTTCTACTCTGTTCTGTTCTACTCCTGTTCTGTTCTGTTCTGTTCTACTGTTCTGTTCTGTTCTACTCCTGTTCTGTTCTGTTCTACTCCTGTTCTGTTCTACTCTCTGTTCTGTTCTACTCCTGTTCTGTTCTGTTCTGTTCTCTGTTCTGTTACTCCTGTCCTGTTCTGTTCTACTCCTGTTCTGTTCTGTTCTGTTCTACTCCTGTTCTGTTCTACTTCTGTTCTGTTCTGTTCTGTTCTGTTCTGTTCTACTCTGTTCTGCTCTACTCCTGTCCTGTTCTGTTCTGTTCTACTCTGTTCTGTTCTACTCCTGTTCTGTTCTGCTCTGTTCCTGTTCTGTTCTGTTCTGTTCTACTCCTGTTCTGTTCTACTTCTGTTCTGTTCTGTTCTGTTCTGTTCTGTTCTGTTCTGTTCTACTCTGTTCTGCTCTACTCCTGTCCTGTTCTGTTCTGTTCTACTCTGTTCTGCTCTACTCCTGTTCTGTTCTGTTCTGTTCTGTTCTACTCTGTTCTGTTCTACTCCTGTTCTGTTCTGTTCTACCTGTTCTGTTCTACTCCTGTTCTGTTCTGTTCTACTCCTGTTCTGTTCTGTTCTACTCCTGTTCTGCTCTACTCCTGTTCTGCTCTACTCCTGTTCTGTTCTACTGTTCTGTTCTGTTCTACTCTGTTCTGTTCTGTTCTCTGTTCTGTTCTACTCTGTTCTGTTCTACTCCTGTTCTGTTCTGTTCTGTTCTGTTCTGTTCTGTTCTGTTCTACTCCTGTTCTGCTCTACTCCTGTTCTGTTCTGTTCTGTTCTGTTCTACTCCTGTTCTGTTCTACTCCTGTTCTGTTCTACTCCTGTTCTGTTCTGTTCTGCTCTACTCCTGTCCTGTTCTGCTCTACTCCTGTTCTGTTCTGTTCTGTTCTACTCTGTTCTGTTCTACTCTGTTCTGTTCTACTCTGTTCTGTTCTACTCCTGTTCTGTTCTACTTCTGTTCTGTTCTACTCCTGTTCTACTCCTGTTCTGTTCTGTTCTACTCCTGTTCTGTTCTGTTCTGCTCTACTCCTGTTCTGTTCTACTCCTGTTCTGTTCTGTTCTGTTCTACTCCTGTTCTGCTCTACTCCTGTTCTGTTCTACTCTACTCCTGTTCTACTCTGTTCTGTTCTACTCCTGTCCTGTTCTGTTCTACTCTACTCCTGTTCTACTCTGTTCTGTTCTGTTCTACTCCTGTTCTGTTCTGTTCTGCTCTACTCTGTTCTGCTCTACTCCTGTTCTACTCTGTTCTGTGCTACTCTGTTCTGTTCTACTCCTGTCCTGTTCTGTTCTGTTCTACTCTGTTCTGTTCTGTTCTACTCCTGTCCTCTTCTGTTCTGTTCTACTCTGTTCTGTTCTGCTCTACTCTGTTCTGCTCTACTCCTGTTCTACTCTGTTCTGTTCTACTCCTGTTCTACTCTGTTCTGTTCTACTCCTGTTCTGTTCTGCTCTACTCTGTTCTGCTCTACTCCTGTTCTGCTCTACTCCTGTTCTGCTCTACTCCTGTTCTACTCTGTTCTGTTCTACTCTACTCCTGTTCTGCTCTACTCTGTTCTGCTCTGCTCCTGTTCTGTTCAGCTCCTCTACTCTACCCTACCCTACTCTACTCTACTCTACTCTACTCTACTCTACTCTACTCCTGTTCTGCTCTACTCCTGTTCTGCTCTACTCCTGTTCTGCTCTACTCCTGTTCTGCTCTACTCTGTTCTGCTCTACTCCTGTTCTGCTCTACTCCTGTTCTGCTCTAATCCTGTTCTGCTCTACTCTACTCTACTCTACTCTACTCTACTCTACTCTACTCTGCTCTACTCCTCTTCTGCTCTGTTTAGGTAACTGGCTGTTACCAAGTAAACTGTCTGTTTGGATCTACTGTAGTCGGTATAATCAGGATGTTAACAAACTTTCTCTCTCCCCCCCTCCCTCTCAGTGTGGATGAGAGAGGCAATTTGGGGGTGATCCCCTGGGATGAACAGAGACACAGGGAGATGGACTGGTGTGAGGAGGACCAGTGCAGGTAGGACACATTGCACCACTGTTTCCTTGGTAACTGACCAGAAGGTCAAATGATTGTTATTTTATCAATCAATCAGAAGTGCCATTACTCTGGTATTATAGCTGCATGTTGGTGTGCCTGTGTTCCTCGTCTCCCAGGATGGTGTTGGATCAAAACCCTCAGGACCATGCCCACTTCCTGTATGAGGACGCTCCTGATTGGCTGCGGTTCCGTACGGCCACGCCCCCCATGGACCTGTTGACTGACTGGTACCTGAGCCGTGCCCAGGACATCGACTCCTGTTCTAGACAGGTACTGTTAACCTCATAGTCCGCCCCATCCCACATGCGGTCGCGTTACTACAGCCTCAAGCTCATTACCATAACGCAACGTTAGCGATTTCTAAAAATCGCAAATGAAATGAAATAAATATGCCTGCTCTCAAGCTTATCCTTTTCTTAACAATCCTGTCGTCTCAGATTTTCAAAATATGCTTTAGAACCAGAGAAAATCAATAATTTGTGTAAGAGTGGTGATAGCTTGCTTAGCATTTGTCGTTAGCATTTAGCACGCAACATATTCACAAAAACCAGCAAAGGGATCAAATAAAATAATTTACCTTTGAAGAACTTCAGATGTTTCAATGAGGAGACTCTCAGTTACATAGCAGATGTCCAGTTTTTCCTGAAAGATGCTTGTGTAGGACACAACGTTCCGTTTTGTTACTATGCATTTGGCTACCGAAACTAACCGAAAATGCAGTCACCTAAACGTCAAACTTTTTTCCGAATTAACTCCATAATATCGACTGAAACATGGAAAACGTTGTTTGAATCAATCCTCAAGGTGTTTTGTCATATATCTCTTCATTGAAATGCCGTCCCTGGAAGCCTGCATTCTTCTCTGATTCGGATGGAAAAATACTGGTAGCTGACTTTTGCGCACCAATTTCCACGCAGACACCGTGCGGGACACTTGGCAATTGTAGTCTCTTATGGTCAATCTTCCAATGATATGCCTACAAATACGTCACAATGCTGCAGACACCTGGGGGAAACAAGAGAAAGTGTCCGTTCATTCCTGTCGCATTCACAGCCATATAAGGCGATCATGGAAAAGGTAGCCTCAGAAATCCTGTTCATTTCCTGGTCGGTCAAACATCTTGGTTTTGCCTGAAGCATTTGTTCTAGGGCACTCACAGTGCAGTTCTGGAAACGTAAGAGTGTCTTCTTTCCAAAACTATCAATTCCAAGCATAGTCGAGCATCTTTTCGTGACAAAATATTGCGCTTAAAACGGGCACGTCTTTTTATCCAAAAATGAAATACTGCCCCTATGTCTATACCAGTAACTCCCTCTAGCCCATGTCTATACCAGTAACTCCCTCTAGCCCATGTCTATACCAGTAACTCCCTCTAGCCCATGTCTATACCAGTAACTCCCTCTAGCCCATGTCTATACCAGTAACTCCCTCTAGCCCATGTCTATACCAGTAACTCCCTCTAGCCCATGTCTATACCAGTAACTCCCTCTAGCCCATGTCTATACCAGTATCTCCCTCTAGCCCATGTCTATACCAGTAACTCCCTCTAGCCCATGTCTATACTCCCTCTAGCCCATGTCTATACCAGTAACTCCCTCTAGCCCATGTCTATACCAGTAACTCCCTCTAGCCCATGTCTATACCAGTATCTCCCTCTAGCCCATGTCTATACCAGTATCTCCCTCTAGCCCATGTCTATACCAGTAACTCCCTCTAGCCCATGTCTATACCAGTAACTCCCTCTAGCCCGTGTCTATACCAGTAACTCCCTCTAGCCCGTGTCTATACCAGTAACTCCCTCTAGCCCGTGTCTATACTCCCTCTAGCCCGTGTCTATACCAGTAACTCCCTCTAGCCCATGTCTATACCAGTAACTCCCTCTAGCCCATGTCTATACCAGTATCTCCCTCTAGCCCATGTCTATACCAGTAACTCCCTCTAGCCCATGTCTATACCAGTAACTCCCTCTAGCCCATGTCTATACCAGTCTCCTCTAGCCCATGTCTATACCAGTAACTCCCTCTAGCCCATGTCTATACCAGTAACTCCCTCTAGTCCATGTCTATACCAGTAACTCCCTCTAGCCCATGTCTATACTCCCTCTAGCCCATGTCTATACCAGTAACTCCCTCTAGCCCGTGTCTATACCAGTAACTCCCTCTAGCCCATGTCTATACCAGTATCTCCCTCTAGCCCATGTCTATACCAGTAACTCCCTCTAGCCCATGTCTATACCAGTAACTCCCTCTAGCCCATGTCTATACTCCCTCTAGCCCATGTCTATACCAGTAACTCCCTCTAGCCCATGTCTATACCAGTATCTCCCTCTAGCCCATGTCTATACTCCCTCTAGCCCATGTCTATACCAGTAACTCCCTCTAGTCCATGTCTATACCAGTAACTCCCTCTAGCCCATGTCTATACTCCCTCTAGCCCATGTCTATACCAGTAACTCCCTCTAGCCCATGTCTATACCAGTAACTCCCTCTAGCCCATGTCTATACCAGTATCTCCCTCTAGCCCATGTCTATACCAGTATCTCCCTCTAGCCCATGTCTATACCAGTAACTCCCTCTAGCCCATGTCTATACCAGTAACTCCCTCTAGCCCATGTCTATACCAGTAACTCCCTCTAGCCCATGTCTATACCAGTAACTCCCTCTAGCCCATGTCTATACCAGTAACTCCCTCTAGCCCATGTCTATACCAGTAACTCCCTCTAGCCCATGTCTATACCAGTAACTCCCTCTAGCCCATGTCTATACTCCCTCTAGCCCATGTCTATACTCCCTCTAGCCCATGTCTATACCAGTAACTCCCTCTAGCCCATGTCTATACCAGTAACTCCCTCTAGCCCATGTCTATACCAGTATCTCCCTCTAGCCCATGTCTATACCAGTAACTCCCTCTAGCCCATGTCTATACCAGTAACTCCCTCTAGCCCATGTCTATACCAGTAACTCCCTCTAGCCCATGTCTATACCAGTATCTCCCTCTAGCCCATGTCTATACCAGTATCTCCCTCTAGCCCATGTCTATACCAGTAACTCCCTCTAGCCCATGTCTATACCAGTAACTCCTCTAGCCCATGTCTATACCAGTATCTCCTCTAGCCCATGTCTATACCAGTATCTCCCTCTAGCCCATGTCTATACCAGTAACTCCCTCTAGTCCATGTCTATACCAGTAACTCCCTCTAGCCCATGTCTATACCAGTATCTCCCTCTAGCCCATGTCTATACCAGTAACTCCCTCTAGCCCATGTCTATACCAGTAACTCCCTCTAGCCCATGTCTATACCAGTAACTCCTCTAGCCCATGTCTATACCAGTAACTCCCTCTAGCCCATGTCTATACCAGTAACTCCCTCTAGCCCATGTCTATACCAGTAACTCCCTCTAGCCCATGTCTATACCAGTAACTCCCTCTAGCCCATGTCTATACCAGTATCTCCCTCTAGCCCATGTCTATACCAGTAACTCCCTCTAGCCCATGTCTATACCAGTAACTCCCTCTAGCCCATGTCTATACTCCCTCTAGCCCATGTCTATACCAGTATCTCCCCTCTATGTCTATACTCCCTCTAGCCCATGTCTATACCAGTAACTCCCTCTAGCCCATGTCTATACTCCCTCTAGCCCATGTCTATACCAGTAACTCCCTCTAGCCCATGTCTATACTCCCTCTAGCCCATGTCTATACCAGTAACTCCCTCTAGCCCATGTCTATACCAGTAACTCCCTCTAGCCCATGTCTATACCAGTAACTCCCTCTAGCCCATGTCTATACCAGTAACTCCCTCTAGCCCATGTCTATACCAGTAACTCCCTCTAGCCCATGTCTATACTCCCTCTAGCCCATGTCTATACTCCCTCTAGCCCATGTCTATACTCCCTCTAGCCCATGTCTATACTCCCTCTCGCCCATGTCTATACTCCCTCTAGCCCATGTCTATACTCCCTCTAGCCCATGTCTATACTCCCTCTAGCCCATGTCTATACCAGTATCTCCCTCTAGCCCATGTCTATACCAGTAACTCCCTCTAGCCCATGTCTATACCAGTAACTCCCTCTAGCCCATGTCTATACCAGTAACTCCCTCTAGCCCATGTCTATACCAGTAACTCCCTCTAGCCCATGTCTATACCAGTATCTCCCTCTAGCCCATGTCTATACCAGTATCTCCCTCTAGCCCATGTCTATACCAGTAACTCCCTCTAGCCCATGTCTATACCAGTAACTCCCTCTAGCCCATGTCTATACCAGTAACTCCCTCTAGCCCATGTCTATACCAGTAACTCCCTCTAGCCCATGTCTATACCAGTAACTCCCTCTAGCCCATGTCTATACCAGTAACTCCCTCTAGCCCATGTCTATACCAGTAACTCCCTCTAGCCCATGTCTATACCAGTAACTCCCTCTAGCCCATGTCTATACCAGTAACTCCCTCTAGCCCATGTCTATACCAGTAACTCCCTCTAGCCCATGTCTATACCAGTAACTCCCTCTAGCCCATGTCTATACCAGTAACTCCCTCTAGCCCATGTCTATACCAGTAACTCCCTCTAGCCCATGTCTATACCAGTAACTCCCTCTAGCCCATGTCTATACCAGTAACTCCCTCTAGCCCATGTCTATACTCCCTCTAGCCCATGTCTCCTCCTCTAGCCCATGTCTATACCAGTAACTCCCTCTAGCCCATGTCTATACCAGTAACTCCCTCTAGCCCATGTCTATACCAGTATCTCCCTCTAGCCCATGTCTATACCAGTAACTCCCTCTAGCCCATGTCTATACCAGTAACTCCCTCTAGCCCATGTCTATACCAGTATCTCCTCTAGCCCATGTCTATACCAGTAACTCCCTCTAGCCCATGTCTATACCAGTAACTCCCTCTAGCCCATGTCTATACCAGTAACTCCTCTAGCCCATGTCTATACCAGTAACTCCCTCTAGCCCATGTCTATACCAGTAACTCCCTCTAGCCCATGTCTATACCAGTATCTCCCTCTAGCCCATGTCTATACCAGTCCCTCTAGCCCATGTCTATACCAGTATCTCCCTCTAGCCCATGTCTATACTCCCTCTACCAGTCTATACTCCCTCTAGCCCATGTCTATACCAGTAACTCCCTCTAGCCCATGTCTATACCAGTAACTCCTCTAGCCCATGTCTATACCAGTAACTCCCTCTAGCCCATGTCTATACCAGTAACTCCCTCTAGCCCATGTCTATACCAGTAACTCCCTCTAGCCCATGTCTATACCAGTAACTCCCTCTAGCCCATGTCTATACCAGTAACTCCCTCTAGCCCATGTCTATACCAGTAACTCCCTCTAGCCCATGTCTATACCAGTAACTCCCTCTAGCCCATGTCTATACCAGTATCTCCCTCTAGCCCATGTCTATACCAGTAACTCCCTCTAGCCCATGTCTATACCAGTAACTCCCTCTAGCCCATGTCTATACCAGTAACTCCCTCTAGCCCATGTCTATACCAGTATCTCCCTCTAGCCCATGTCTATACCAGTATCTCCCTCTAGCCCATGTCTATACCAGTAACTCCCTCTAGCCCATGTCTATACCAGTAACTCCCTCTAGCCCATGTCTATACCAGTAACTCCCTCTAGCCCGTGTCTATACCAGTAACTCCCTCTAGCCCATGTCTATACCAGTAACTCCCTCTAGCCCATGTCTATACCAGTAACTCCTCTAGCCCATGTCTATACCAGTATCTCCCTCTAGCCCATGTCTATACCAGTAACTCCCTCTAGCCCATGTCTATACCAGTAACTCCCTCTAGCCCATGTCTATACCAGTAACTCCCTCTAGCCCATGTCTATACCAGTAACTCCCTCTAGCCCATGTCTATACCAGTAACTCCCTCTAGCCCATGTCTATACCAGTAACTCCCTCTAGCCCATGTCTATACCAGTATCTCCCTCTAGCCCATGTCTATACCAGTAACTCCCCTCTAGCCCATGTCTATACCAGTAACTCCCTCTAGCCCATGTCTATACCAGTATCTCCTCTAGCCCATGTCTATACCAGTAACTCCTCTAGCCCATGTCTATACCAGTAACTCCTCTAGCCCATGTCTATACCAGTAACTCCCTCTAGCCCATGTCTATACCAGTATCTCCCTCTAGCCCATGTCTATACCAGTAACTCCCTCTAGCCCATGTCTATACCAGTAACTCCCTCTAGCCCATGTCTATACCAGTAACTCCCTCTAGCCCATGTCTATACCAGTAACTCCCTCTAGCCCATGTCTATACTCCCTCTAGCCCATGTCTATACCAGTAACTCCCTCTAGCCCATGTCTATACCAGTAACTCCCTCTAGCCCATGTCTATACCAGTAACTCCCTCTAGCCCATGTCTATACCAGTAACTCCCTCTAGCCCATGTCTATACCAGTAACTCCCTCTAGCCCATGTCTATACCAGTAACTCCCTCTAGCCCATGTCTATACCAGTAACTCCCTCTAGCCCATGTCTATACCAGTAACTCCCTCTAGCCCATGTCTATACCAGTAACTCCCTCTAGCCCATGTCTATACCAGTAACTCCCTCTAGCCCATGTCTATACCAGTATCTCCCTCTAGCCCATGTCTATACCAGTAACTCCCTCTAGCCCATGTCTATACTCCCTCTAGCCCATGTCTATACCAGTAACTCCCTCTAGCCCATGTCTATACCAGTATCTCCCTCTAGCCCATGTCTATACCAGTAACTCCCTCTAGCCCATGTCTATACCAGTATCTCCCTCTAGCCCATGTCTATACCAGTAACTCCCTCTAGCCCATGTCTATACCAGTAACTCCCTCTAGCCCATGTCTATACCAGTAACTCCCTCTAGCCCATGTCTATACCAGTAACTCCCTCTAGCCCATGTCTATACCAGTAACTCCCTCTAGCCCATGTCTATACCAGTATCTCCCTCTAGCCCATGTCTATACCAGTATCTCCCTCTAGCCCATGTCTATACCAGTATCTCCCTCTAGCCCATGTCTATACCAGTAACTCCCTCTAGCCCATGTCTATACCAGTAACTCCCTCTAGCCCATGTCTATACCAGTAACTCCCTCTAGCCCGTGTCTATACTCCCTCTAGCCCATGTCTATACCAGTAACTCCCTCTAGCCCATGTCTATACCAGTAACTCCCTCTAGCCCATGTCTATACCAGTATCTCCCTCTAGCCCATGTCTATACCAGTAACTCCCTCTAGCCCGTGTCTATACCAGTAACTCCCTCTAGCCCATGTCTATACTCCCTCTAGCCCATGTATACCAGTAACTCCCTCTAGCCCGTGTCTATCAGTAACTCCCTCTAGCCCATGTCTATACCAGTAACTCCCTCTAGCCCATGTCTATACCCCTCTAGCCCATGTCTATACCAGTAACTCCCTCTAGCCCATGTCTATACCAGTAACTCCCTCTAGCCCATGTCTATACCAGTAACTCCTCTAGCCCATGTCTATACCAGTAACTCCCTCTAGCCCATGTCTATACCAGTAACTCCCTCTAGCCCATGTCTATACCAGCCCATGTCTATACTATCTCCCTCTAGCCCATGTCTATACCAGTATCTCCTCTAGCCCATGTCTATACCAGTAACTCCTCTAGCCCATGTCTATACCAGTATCTCCCTCTAGCCCATGTCTATACCAGTAACTCCCTCTAGCCCATGTCTATACCAGTAACTCCTCTAGCCCATGTCTATACCAGTAACTCCCTCTAGCCCATGTCTATACCAGTAACTCCCTCTAGCCCATGTCTATACCAGTAACTCCCTCTAGCCCATGTCTATACTCCCTCTAGCCATGTCTATACCAGTATCTCCCTCTAGCCCATGTCTATACCAGTAACTCCCTCTAGCCCATGTCTATACCAGTAACTCCCTCTAGCCCATGTCTATACCAGTATCTCCTCTAGCCCATGTCTATACCAGTAACTCCTCTAGCCCATGTCTATACCAGTAACTCCCTCTAGCCCATGTCTATACCAGTATCTCCTCTAGCCCATGTCTATACCAGTAACTCCCTCTAGCCCATGTCTATACCAGTAACTCCTCTAGCCCATGTCTATACCAGTATCTCCCTCTAGCCCATGTCTATACCAGTATCTCCCTCTAGCCCATGTCTATACCAGTAACTCCCTCTAGCCCATGTCTATACCAGTACCTCCCTCTAGCCCATGTCTATACCAGTATCTCCCTCTAGCCCATGTCTATACCAGTAACTCCCTCTAGCCCATGTCTATACCAGTAACTCCCTCTAGCCCATGTCTATACTCCCTCTAGCCCATGTCTATACCAGTAACTCCCTCTAGCCCATGTCTATACTCCCTCTAGCCCATGTCTATACCAGTAACTCCCTCTAGCCCATGTCTATACTCCCTCTAGCCCATGTCTATACCAGTAACTCCCTCTAGCCCATGTCTATACCAGTAACTCCCTCTAGCCCATGTCTATACCAGTATCTCCTCTAGCCCATGTCTATACCAGTATCTCCCTCTAGCCCATGTCTATACCAGTAACTCCTCTAGCCCATGTCTATACCAGTAACTCCCTCTAGCCCATGTCTATACCAGTAACTCCCTCTAGCCCATGTCTATACCAGTAACTCCCTAGCCCATGTCTAACTCCCTCTAGCCCATGTCTATACCAGTAACTCCCTCTAGCCCATGTCTATACCAGTAACTCCCTCTAGCCCATGTCTATACCAGTAACCCTCTAGCCCATGTCTATACCAGTAACTCCCTCTAGCCCATGTCTATACCCCTCTAGTCCATGTCTATACCAGTATCTCCCTCTAGCCCATGTCTATACCAGTATCTCCCTCTAGCCCATGTCTATACCAGTATCTCTCTAGCCCATGTCTATACCAGTATCTCCCTCTAGCCCATGTCTATACCAGTAACTCCCTCTAGCCCATGTCTATACCAGTATCTCCCCTCTAGCCCATGTCTATACCAGTATCTCCCTCTAGCCCATGTCTATACCAGTAACTCCCTCTAGCCCATGTCTATACCAGTAACTCCCTCTAGCCCATGTCTATACCAGTAACTCCCTCTAGCCCATGTCTATACCAGTAACTCCCTCTAGCCCATGTCTATACCAGTAACTCCCTCTAGCCCATGTCTATACCAGTAACTCCCTCTAGCCCGTGTCTATACCAGTAACTCCCTCTAGCCCGTGTCTATACCAGTAACTCCCTCTAGCCCATGTCTATACCAGTAACTCCCTCTAGCCCATGTCTATACCAGTAACTCCCTCTAGCCCATGTCTATACCAGTAACTCCCTCTAGCCCATGTCTATACCAGTAACTCCCTCTAGCCCATGTCTATACCAGTAACTCCCTCTAGCCCATGTCTATACCAGTAACTCCCTCTAGCCCATGTCTATACCAGTAACTCCCTCTAGCCCATGTCTATACTCCCTCTAGCCCATGTCTATACTCCCTCTAGCCCATGTCTATACCAGTATCTCCCTCTAGCCCATGTCTATACCACTAACTCCCTCTAGCCCATGTCTATACCAGTAACTCCCTCTAGCCCATGTCTATACCAGTATCTCCCTCTAGCCCATGTCTATACCAGTAACTCCCTCTAGCCCATGTCTATACCAGTAACTCCCTCTAGCCCATGTCTATACCAGTAACTCCCTCTAGCCCATGTCTATACCAGTAACTCCCTCTAGCCCATGTCTATACCAGTAACTCCCTCTAGCCCATGTCTATACCAGTAACTCCCTCTAGCCCGTGTCTATACCAGTAACTCCCTCAAGCCCATGTCTATACCAGTAACTCCCTCTAGCCCGTGTCTATACCAGTAACTCCTCTAGCCCATGTCTATACCAGTAACTCCCTCTAGCCCATGTCTATACCAGTATCTCCCTCTAGCCCATGTCTATACTCCCTCTAGCCCATGTCTATACCAGTATCTCCTCTAGCCCATGTCTATACCCCTCTAGCCCATGTCTATACCAGTAACTCCCTCTAGCCCATGTCTATACCAGTAACTCCCTCTAGCCCATGTCTATACCAGTAACTCCCTCTAGCCCATGTCTATACCAGTAACTCCTCTAGCCCATGTCTATACCAGTAACTCCCTCTAGCCCATGTCTATACCAGTAACTCCCTCTAGCCCATGTCTATACCAGTAACTCCCTCTAGCCCATGTCTATACCAGTAACTCCCTCTAGCCCATGTCTATACCAGTATCTCCCTCTAGCCCATGTCTATACCAGTAACTCCTCTAGCCCATGTCTATACCAGTAACTCCCTCTAGCCCATGTCTATACCAGTATCTCCCTCTAGCCCATGTCTATACCAGTAACTCCCTCTAGCCCATGTCTATACCAGTAACTCCCTCTAGCCCATGTCTATACCAGTAACTCCCTCTAGCCCATGTCTATACCAGTAACTCCCTCTAGCCCATGTCTATACCAGTAACTCCCTCTAGCCCATGTCTATACCAGTAACTCCTCTAGCCCATGTCTATACCAGTAACTCCCTCTAGCCCATGTCTATACCAGTATCTCCCTCTAGCCCATGTCTATACCAGTATCTCCCTCTAGCCCATGTCTATACCAGTCCTCTAGCCCATGTCTATACCAGTAACTCCCTCTAGCCCATGTCTATACCAGTAACTCCCTCTAGCCCATGTCTATACCAGTAACTCCCTCTAGCCCATGTCTATACCAGTAACTCCCTCTAGCCCATGTCTATACCAGTAACTCCCTCTAGCCCATGTCTATACCAGTAACTCCCTCTAGCCCATGTCTATACCAGTATCTCCCTCTAGCCCATGTCTATACCAGTAACTCCCTCTAGCCCATGTCTATACCAGTAACTCCCTCTAGCCCATGTCTATACCAGTAACTCCCTCTAGCCCATGTCTATACCAGTATCTCCCTCTAGCCCATGTCTATACCAGTAACTCCCTCTAGCCCATGTCTATACCAGTAACTCCTCTAGCCCATGTCTATACCAGTATCTCCCTCTAGCCCATGTCTATACCAGTAACTCCCTCTAGCCCATGTCTATACCAGTAACTCCCTCTAGCCCATGTCTATACCAGTAACTCCCTCTAGCCCATGTCTATACCAGTAACTCCCTCTAGCCCATGTCTATACCAGTAACTCCTCTAGCCCATGTCTATACCAGTAACTCCCTCTAGCCCATGTCTATACCAGTAACTCCCTCTAGCCCATGTCTATACCAGTAACTCCTCTAGCCCATGTCTATACCAGTAACTCCTCCTAGCCCATGTCTATACCAGTAACTCCTCTAGCCCATGTCTATACCAGTAACTCCCTCTAGCCCATGTCTATACCAGTAACTCCTCTAGCCCATGTCTAGCTCCATGTCTATACCAGTAACTCCCTCTAGCCCATGTCTATACCAGTAACTCCATGTCTATACCAGTAACTCCCTCTAGCCCGTGTCTATACCAGTATCTCCCTCTAGCCCGTGTCTATACCAGTAACTCCCTCTAGCCCATGTCTATACCAGTATCTCCCTCTAGCCCATGTCTATACCAGTATCTCCCTCTAGCCCATGTCTATACCAGTATCTCCCTCTAGCCCATGTCTATACCAGTATCTCCCTCTAGCCCATGTCTATACCAGTAACTCCCTCTAGCCCATGTCTATACCAGTATCTCCCTCTAGCCCATGTCTATACCAGTAACTCCCTCTAGCCCATGTCTATACCAGTAACTCCCTCTAGCCCATGTCTATACCAGTAACTCCCTCTAGCCCATGTCTATACTCCTCTAGTCTATACTCCCTCTAGCCCATGTCTATACCAGTAACTCCTCTAGCCCATGTCTATACCAGTAACTCCCTCTAGCCCATGTCTATACCAGTATCTCCCTCTAGCCCATGTCTATACCAGTAACTCCCTCTAGCCCATGTCTATACCAGTATCTCCTCTAGCCCATGTCTATACCAGTAACTCCCTCTAGCCCATGTCTATACCAGTAACTCCTCTAGCCCATGTCTATACCAGTAACTCCTCTAGCCCATGTCTATACCAGTAACTCCTCTAGCCCATGTCTATACCAGTAACTCCTCTAGCCCATGTCTATACCAGTAACTCCCTCTAGCCCATGTCTATACCAGTAACTCCCTCTAGCCCATGTCTATACCAGTAACTCCCTCTAGCCCATGTCTATACCAGTAACTCCCTCTAGCCCATGTCTATACCAGTAACTCCTCTAGCCCATGTCTATACCCTCTAGCCCATAACTCCCTCTAGCCCATGTCTATACCAGTAACTCCCTCTAGCCCATGTCTATACCAGTAACTCCTCTAGCCCATGTCTATACCAGTAACTCCCTAGCCCATGTCTATACCAGTAACTCCCTCTAGCCCATGTCTATACCAGTAACTCCCTCTAGCCCATGTCTATACCAGTATCTCCCTCTAGCCCATGTCTATACCAGTAACTCCTCTAGCCCATGTCTATACCAGTAACTCCCTCTAGCCCATGTCTATACCAGTAACTCCCTCTAGCCCATGTCTATACCAGTAACTCCCTCTAGCCCATGTCTATACCAGTAACTCCCTCTAGCCCATGTCTATACCAGTAACTCCCTCTAGCCCATGTCTATACCAGTATCTCCTCTAGCCCATGTCTATACCAGTAACTCCCTCTAGCCCATGTCTATACCAGTATCTCCCTCTAGCCCATGTCTATACCAGTATCTCCTCTAGCCCATGTCTATACCAGTAACTCCCTCTAGCCCATGTCTATACCAGTAACTCCCTCTAGCCCATGTCTATACCAGTAACTCCCTCTAGCCCATGTCTATACCAGTAACTCCCTCTCCCATGTCTAGTATCTCCTCTAGCCCATGTCTATACCAGTAACTCCCTCTAGCCCATGTCTATACTCCCTCTAGCCCATGTCTATACCAGTATCTCCCTCTAGCCCATGTCTATACCAGTAACTCCCTCTAGCCCGTGTCTATACCAGTAACTCCTAGCCCGTGTCTATACCAGTAACTCCCTCTAGCCCATGTCTATACCAGTATCTCCCTCTAGCCCATGTCTATACCAGTAACTCCCTCTAGCCCATGTCTATACCAGTAACTCCCTCTAGCCCATGTCTATACCAGTAACTCCCTCTAGCCCATGTCTATACCAGTAACTCCCTCTAGCCCATGTCTATACCAGTAACTCCCTCTAGCCCATGTCTATACCAGTAACTCCCTCTAGCCCATGTCTATACCAGTATCTCCCTCTAGCCCATGTCTATACCAGTATCTCCTCTGGTGTCTATACTCCCTCTAGCCCATGTCTATACCAGTAACTCCTCTAGCCCATGTCTATACTCCTCTAGCCCATGTCTATACCAGTAACTCCCTCTAGCCCATGTCTATACCAGTAACTCCCTCTAGCCCATGTCTATACCAGTAACTCCTCTAGCCCATGTCTATACCAGTAACTCCCTCTAGCCCATGTCTATACCAGTAACTCCCTCTAGCCCATGTCTATACCAGTAACTCCCTCTAGCCCATGTCTATACCAGTAACTCCCTCTAGCCCATGTCTATACCAGTATCTCCCTCTAGCCCGTGTCTATACCAGTATCTCCCTCTAGCCCATGTCTATACCAGTAACTCCCTCTAGCCCATGTCTATACCAGTAACTCCCTCTAGCCCATGTCTATACCAGTAACTCCCTCTAGCCCATGTCTATACCAGTAACTCCCTCTAGCCCATGTCTATACCAGTAACTCCTCTAGCCCATGTCTATACCAGTAACTCCCTCTAGCCCATGTCTATACCAGTAACTCCCTCTAGCCCATGTCTATACCAGTAACTCCCTCTAGCCCATGTCTATACTAACTCCCTCTAGCCCATGTCTATACCAGTAACTCCCTCTAGCCCATGTCTATACCAGTAACTCCCTCTAGCCCATGTCTATACTCCTCTAGCCCATGTCTATACCAGTATCTCCCTCTAGCCCATGTCTATACCAGTAACTCCTCTAGCCTGTCTATACCAGTAACTCCCTCTATGTCTATACCAGTAACTCCTCTAGCCCATGTCTATACCAGTAACTCCCTCTAGCCCATGTCTATACCAGTAACTCCTCTAGCCCATGTCTATACCAGTAACTCCCTCTAGCCCATGTCTATACCAGTAACTCCCTCTAGCCCATGTCTATACCAGTATCTCCCTCTAGCCCATGTCTATACCAGTAACTCCCTCCCATGTCTATACCAGTAACTCCCTCTAGCCCATGTCTATACCAGTAACTCCCTCTAGCCCATGTCTATACCAGTATCTCCCTCTAGCCCATGTCTATACCAGTAACTCCCCTCTAGCCCATGTCTATACCAGTAACTCCCTCTAGCCCATGTCTATACCAGTATCTCCCTCTAGCCCATGTCTATACCAGTAACTCCCTCTAGCCCATGTCTATACCAGTAACTCCCTCTAGCCCATGTCTATACCAGTAACTCCTCTAGCCCATGTCTATACCAGTAACTCCCTCTAGCCCATGTCTATACCAGTATCTCCTCTAGCCCATGTCTATACCAGTAACTCCCTCTAGCCCATGTCTATACCAGTAACTCCCTCTAGCCCATGTCTATACCAGTAACTCCCTCTAGCCCATGTCTATACCAGTAACTCCCTCTATCCCATGTCTATACCAGTAACTCCCTCTAGCCCATGTCTATACCAGTAACTCCTCTAGCCCATGTCTATACCAGTAACTCCCTCTAGCCCATGTCTATACCAGTAACTCCCTCTAGCCCATGTCTATACCAGTAACTCCCTCTAGCCCATGTCTATACCAGTAACTCCTCTAGCCCATGTCTATACCAGTATCTCCCTCTAGCCCATGTCTATACCAGTATCTCCTCTAGCCCATGTCTATACCAGTAACTCCCTCTAGCCCATGTCTATACCAGTAACTCCCTCTAGCCCATGTCTATACCAGTATCTCCTCTAGCCCATGTCTATACCAGTATCTCCCTCTAGCCCATGTCTATACCAGTAACTCCTCTAGCCCATGTCTATACCAGTAACTCCCTCTAGCCCATGTCTATACCAGTATCTCCCTCTAGCCCATGTCTATACCAGTAACTCCTCTAGCCCATGTCTATACCAGTAACTCCCTCTAGCCCATGTCTATACCAGTAACTCCTCTAGCCCATGTCTATACCAGTATCTCCCTCTAGCCCATGTCTATACCAGTAACTCCTCTAGCCCATGTCTATACCAGTAACTCCCTCTAGCCCATGTCTATACCAGTATCTCCTCTAGCCCATGTCTATACCAGTAACTCCCTCTAGCCCATGTCTATACCAGTATCTCCTCTAGCCCATGTCTATACCAGTAACTCCTCTAGCCCATGTCTATACCAGTAACTCCCTCTAGCCCATGTCTATACCAGTAACTCCTCTAGTCTATACCAGTAACTCCCTCTAGCCCATGTCTATACCAGTAACTCCCTCTAGCCCATGTCTATACCAGTAACTCCCTCTAGCCCATGTCTATACCAGTAACTCCCTCTAGCCCATGTCTATACCAGTAACTCCCCTCTAGCCCATGTCTATACCAGTAACTCCCTCTAGCCCATGTCTATACCAGTAACTCCTCTAGCCCATGTCTATACTCCCTCTAGCCCATGTCTATACTCCCTCTAGCCCATGTCTATACTCCCTCTAGCCCATGTCTATACCAGTCCCCTCTAGCCCATGTCTATACCAGTAACTCCCTCTAGCCCATGTCTATACCAGTAACTCCCTCTAGCCCATGTCTATACCAGTATCTCCCTCTAGCCCATGTCTATACCAGTAACTCCCTCTAGCCCATGTCTATACCAGTATCTCCTCTAGCCCATGTCTATACCAGTAACTCCCTCTAGCCCATGTCTATACCAGTAACTCCCTCTAGCCCATGTCTATACCAGTAACTCCTCTCTAGCCCATGTCTATACCAGTAACTCCCTCTAGCCCATGTCTATACCAGTAACTCCTCTAGCCCATGTCTATACCAGTAACTCCCTCTAGCCCATGTCTATACCAGTAACTCCCTCTAGCCCATGTCTATACCAGTAACTCCCTCTAGCCCATGTCTATACCAGTAACTCCTCTAGCCCATGTCTATACCAGTAACTCCCTCTAGCCCATGTCTATACTCCCCTCTAGCCCATGTCTATACCAGTAAGCCCATGTCTATACTCCCTCTAGCCCATGTCTATACCAGTATCTCCCTCTAGCCCATGTCTATACCAGTAACTCCCTCTAGCCCATGTCTATACCAGTATCTCCCTCTAGCCCGTGTCTATACCAGTAACTCCCTCTAGCCCGTGTCTATACCAGTAACTCCCTCTAGCCCGTGTCTATACCAGTAACTCCCTCTAGCCCATGTCTATACCAGTAACTCCCTCTAGCCCGTGTCTATACCAGTAACTCCCTCTAGCCCATGTCTATACCAGTAACTCCCTCTAGCCCATGTCTATACCAGTAACTCCCTCTAGCCCGTGTCTATACCAGTAACTCCCTCTAGCCCATGTCTATACCAATCCATAGTGAACCATGTAAGTGTTCTGTTCTCTGATTGGATGTGCTGTCTGTTCATCAGGTGGACTGTGCACTGTCATTGGTGCGTCTCGGGAAGGAGCGGGATATCCCGGGGTTGGAGCGGCTGTGTGATGACCTGGTAACCATGGAGACGTTGGTGTACGAGACTGCGTGCGAGCTCAGCCTGACACTAAGAGACTTGCAGCAGCTTGGTGACATCGACAAGCTCCGCCTCCTCATGAAGAACGTATGTACATGTTGTGTGTGTTCCTCTGTGTACCTAGTCTTTGAGTAGGAGGCTTCTAAATGGCTTCTGTCTTCCCAAGTCAATCCCCTAGACACTAGACTGGATCAACCTCTGGCCCCTAGACACTAGACTGGATCAACCTCTGGCCCCTAGACACTAGACTGGATCAACCACTGGCCCCTAGACACTAGACTGGATCAACCACTGGCCCCTAGACACTAGAATGGATCAACCACTGGCCCCTAGACACTAGAATGGATCAACCTCTGGCCCCTAGAGACTAGACTGGATCAACCACTGGCCCCTAGAGACTAGACTGGATCAACCACTGGTCCCTAGACACTAGACTGGATCAACCACTGGCCACTAGACTGGATCAACCTCTGGCCCCTAGACACTAGACAGGATCAACCTCTGGCCCCTAGACACTAGACTGGATCAACCTCTGGCCCCTAGACACTAGACTGGATCAACCTCTGGCCCCTAGACACTAGACTGGATCAACCACTGGCCCCTAGACACTTGACTGGATCAACCTCTGGCCCCTAGACACTTGACTGGATCAACCTCTGGCCCTAGACACTAGACTGGATCAACCACTGGCCCCTAGATACTAGACTGGATCAACCCCTGGCCCCTAGACTGGATCAACCTCTGGCTCCTAGACTGGATCAACCACTGGCCCCTAGACACTAGACTGGATCAACCACTGGCCCCTAGACTGGATCAACCTCTAGACACTAGACTGGATCAACCTCTGGCCCCTAGAGACTAGACTGGATCAACCTCTGGCCCCTAGACTGGATCAACCTCTGGCCCCTAGACTGGATCAACCTCTGGCCCCTAGACTGGATCAACCTCTGGCCCCTAGACTGGATCAACCTCTGGCCCCTAGACTGGATCAACAACTGGCCCCTACACACTAGACTGGATCAACCTCTAGACACGAGACTGGATCAACCTCTGGCCCCTAGACACTAGACTGGATCAACCACTGGCCCCTAGACACTAGACTGGATCAACCTCTGGCCCCTAGACTGGATCAACCACTGGACCCTAGACACTAGACTGGATCAACCACTGGACCCTAGACACTAGACTGGATCAACCACTGGCCCCTAGACACTAGACTGGATCAACCACTGGCCCCTAGACACGAGACTGGATCAACCTCTGGACACTAGACAGGATCAACCTCTGGCCCCTAGACACTAGACTGGATCAACCTCTGGCCCCTAGACACTAGACTGGATCAACCTCTGGCCCCTAGACACTAGACTGGATCAACCTCTGGCCCCTAGACACTAGACTGGATCAACCACTGGCCCCTAGACACTAGACTGGATCAACCACTGGCCCCTAGACACTAGACTGGATCAACCACTGGCCCCTAGACACTAGACTGGATCAATCACTGGCCCCTAGACACTAGACTGGATCAATCACTGGCCCCTAGACACTAGACTGGATCAACCACTGGCCCCTAGACACTAGACTGGATCAACCACTGGCCCCTAGACACTAGACTGGATCAACCACTGGCCCCTAGACACTAGACTGGATCAATCACTGGCCCCTAGACACTAGACTGGATCAATCACTGGCCCCTAGACACTAGACTGGATCAATCACTGGCCCCTAGACACTAGAATGGATCAACCTCTGGCCCCTAGACACTAGACTGGATCAACCTCTGGCCCCTAGACACAAGACTGGATCAACCTCTGGCACCTAGACACTAGAATGGATCAACCTCTGGCCCCTAGACTGGATCAACCACTGGCCCCTAGACACTAGACTGGATCAACCTCTGGCCCCTAGACTGGATCAACCACTGGCCCCTAGACACTAGACTGGATCAACCTCTGGCCCCTAGACACTAGACTGGATCAACCACTGGCCCCTAGACACTAGACTGGATCAACCACTGGACCCTAGACACTAGACTGGATCAACCACTGGACCCTAGACACTAGACTGGATCAACCACTGGACCCTAGACACTAGACTGGATCAACCACTGGCCCCTAGACACGAGACTGGATCAACCACTGGCCCCTAGACACGAGACTGGATCAACCTCTGGCCCCTAGACACTAGACAGGATCAACCTCTGGCCCCTAGACACTAGACTGGATCAACCTCTGGCCCCTAGACACTAGACTGGATCAACCTCTGGCCCCTAGACACTAGACTGGATCAACCACTGGCCCCTAGACACTAGACTGGATCAACCACTGGCCCCTAGACACTAGACTGGATCAACCACTGGCCCCTAGACACTAGACTGGATCAACCACTGGCCCCTAGACACTAGACTGGATCAATCACTGGCCCCTAGACACTAGACTGGATCAACCACTGGCCCCTAGACACTAGACTGGATCAACCACTGGCCCCTAGACACTAGACTGGATCAACCACTGGCCCCTAGACACTAGACTGGATCAATCACTGGCCCCTAGACACTAGACTGGATCAATCACTGGCCCCTAGACACTAGACTGGATCAACCCCTGGCCCCTAGACTGGATCAACCTCTGGCTCCTGGATCAACCACTGGCCCCTAGACACTAGACTGGATCAACCACTGGCCCCTAGACTGGATCAACCTCTAGACACTGACTGGATCAACCTCTGGCCCCTAGAGACTAGACTGGATCAACCTCTGGCCCCTAGACTGGATCAACCTCTGGCCCCTAGACTGGATCAACCTCTGGCCCCTAGACTGGATCAACCTCTGGCCCCTAGACTGGATCAACCTCTGGCCCCTAGAGACTAGACTGGATCAACAACTGGCCCCTACACACTAGACTGGATCAACCTCTGGACACTAGACTGGATCAACCTCTGTCCCCTAGACACTAGACTGGATCAACCTCTAGACACGAGACTGGATCAACCTCTGGCCCCTAGACACTAGACTGGATCAACCACTGGCCCCTAGACACTAGACTGGATCAACCTCTGGCCCCTAGACTGGATCAACCACTGGACCCTAGACACTAGACTGGATCAACCACTGGACCCTAGACACTAGACTGGATCAACCACTGGCCCCTAGACACTAGACTGGATCAACCACTGGCCCCTAGACACGAGACTGGATCAACCTCTGGACACTAGACAGGATCAACCTCTGGCCCCTAGACACTAGACTGGATCAACCTCTGGCCCCTAGACACTAGACTGGATCAACCTCTGGCCCCTAGACACTAGACTGGATCAACCTCTGGCCCCTAGACACTAGACTGGATCAACCACTGGCCCCTAGACACTAGACTGGATCAACCACTGGCCCCTAGTCACTAGACTGGATCAACCACTGGCCCCTAGACACTAGACTGGATCAATCACTGGCCCCTAGACACTAGACTGGATCAATCACTGGCCCCTAGACACTAGACTGGATCAACCACTGGCCCCTAGACACTAGACTGGATCAACCACTGGCCCCTAGACACTAGACTGGATCAACCACTGGCCCCTAGACACTAGACTGGATCAACCACTGGCCCCTAGACACTAGACTGGATCAATCACTGGCCCCTAGACACTAGACTGGATCAACCACTGGCCCCTAGACACTAGACTGGATCAACCACTGGCCCCTAGACACTAGACTGGATCAATCACTGGCCCCTAGACACTAGACTGGATCAATCACTGGCCCCTAGACACTAGAATGGATCAACCTCTGGCCCCTAGACACTAGACTGGATCAACCTCTGGCCCCTAGACACAAGACTGGATCAACCTCTGGCACCTAGACACTAGAATGGATCAACCTCTGGCCCCTAGACTGGATCAACCACTGGCCCCTAGACACTAGACTGGATCAACCTCTGGCCCCTAGACTGGATCAACCACTGGCCCCTAGACACTAGACTGGATCAACCACTGGCCCCTAGACACTAGACTGGATCAACCACTGGCCCCTAGACACTAGACTGGATCAACCACTGGACCCTAGACACTAGACTGGATCAACCACTGGACCCTAGACACTAGACTGGATCAACCACTGGCCCCTAGACACTAGACTGGATCAACCACTGGCCCCTAGACACGAGACTGGATCAACCACTGGCCCCTAGACACTAGACTGGATCAACCACTGGCCCCTAGACACTAGACTGGATCAATCACTGGCCCCTAGACACTAGACTGGATCAATCACTGGCCCCTAGACACTAGAATGGATCAACCTCTGGCCCCTAGACACTAGACTGGATCAACCTCTGGCCCCTAGACACAAGACTGGATCAACCTCTGGCACCTAGACACTAGAATGGATCAACCTCTGGCCCCTAGACTGGATCAACCACTGGCCCCTAGACACTAGACTGGATCAACCTCTGGCCCCTAGACTGGATCAACCACTGGCCCCTAGACACTAGACTGGATCAACCTCTGGCCCCTAGACACTAGACTGGATCAACCACTGGCCCCTAGACACTAGACTGGATCAACCACTGGCCCCTAGACACTAGACTGGATCAACCACTGGCCCCTAGACACTAGACTGGATCAACCTCTGGCCCCTAGACACTAGACTGGATCAACCTCTGGCCCCTAGACACTAGACTGGATCTGGATAGAGTGGACATGGAAAAACAATAACTCAACTTTATTTCAGCTGTCCACCCTTCCCCAGTCCTCTCAGATCTACACAAGAGCATGTCATTCACTACTGTAGACCCATAGAGCTGTGGTCTAAAGTAGTGCTCTACCGTAGACCCGTAGAGCTGTGGTCTAAAGTAGGGCTCTACCGTAGACCCATAGAGCTGTGGTCTAAAGTAGTGCTCTACCGTAGACCCGTAGAGCTGTGGTCTAAAGTAGTGCTCTACCGTAGACCCGTAGAGCTGTGGTCTAAAGTAGTGCTCTACCGTAGACCCGTAGAGCTGTGGTCTAAAGTAGGGCTCTACCGTAGACCCGTAGAGCTGTGGTCTAAAGTAGTGCCCTAGCGTAGACCCGTAGAGCTGTGGTCTAAAGTAGGGCTCTACCGTAGACCCATAGAGCTGTGGTCTAAAGTAGTGCTCTACCGTAGACCCATAGAGCTGTGGTCTAAAGTAGTGCTCTACCGTAGACCCATAGAGCTGTGGTCTAAAGTAGTGCTCTACCATAGAGCTGTGGTCTAAAGTAGGGCTCTACCGTAGACCCGTAGAGCTGTGGTCTAAAGTAGTGCTCTACCGTAGACCCGTAGAGCTGTGGTCTAAAGTAGTGCTCTACCGTAGACCCGTAGAGCTGTGGTCTAAAGTAGTGCTCTACCGTAGACCCATAGAGCTGTGGTCTAAAGTAGTGCTCTACCGTAGACCCGTAGAGCTGTGGTCTAAAGTAGTGCTCTACCATAGAGCTGTGGTCTAAAGTAGTGCTCTACCGTAGACCCGTAGAGCTGTGGTCTAAAGTAGTGCTCTACCGTGACCCATAGAGCTGTGGTCTAAAGTAGTGCTCTACCGTAGACCCGTAGAGCTGTGGTCTAAAGTAGTGCTCTACCGTAGACCCGTAGTGGTCTAAAGTAGTGCTCTACCGTAGACCCATAGAGCTGTGGTCTAAAGTAGTGCTCTACCGTAGACCCGTAGAGCTGTGGTCTAAAGTAGGGCTCTACCGTAGACCCGTAGAGCTGTGGTCTAAAGTAGGGCTCTACCGTAGACCCGTAGAGCTGTGGTCTAAAGTAGTGCTCTACCGTAGACCCGTAGAGCTGTGGTCTAAAGTAGGGCTCTACCGTAGACCCGTAGAGCTGTGGTCTAAAGTAGGGCTCTACCGTAGACCCGTAGAGCTGTGGTCTAAAGTAGTGCTCTACCGTAGACCCGTAGAGCTGTGGTCTAAAGTAGGGCTCTACCGTAGACCCGTAGAGCTGTGGTCTAAAGTAGTGCTCTACCGTAGACCCGTGAGCTGTGGTCTAAAGTAGGGCTCTACCGTAGACCCGTAGAGCTGTGGTCTAAAGTAGTGCTCTACCGTAGACCCGTAGAGCTGTGGTCTAAAGTAGTGCTCTACCGTCCCGTAGAGCTGTGGTCTAAAGTAGTGCTCTACCGTAGAGCTGTGGTCTAAAGTAGTGCTCTACCGTAGACCCGTGAGCTGTGGTCTAAAGTAGTGCTCTACCGTCCCAGTGCAGAGCTGTGGTCTAAAGTAGTGCTCTCCAGTGGACCCGGTGTGGTCTAAAGTAGGGCTCTACCGTAGACCCATAGAGCTGTGGTCTAAAGTAGTGCTCTACCGTAGACCCATAGAGCTGTGGTCTAAAGTAGGGATCTATATAGGGAATAGGGTGCCATAGGACTCAAAGTCTGACTTCCTGTGCTGTGTGTCTGTCTTTATCTTCCCCCTCCAGTCCAGTGCAGAGCGCTATGTTAAAGATGTGTTCCAGTGGATGGTTCCTTTCCTGCATCGCTGTGAGAAGCAGAGAGGGGGCGCTAGCGAGGCCCTGCTGAGAGAATATCTGGTGACCCTCTCTCGGCAAGACCTGTCTCTGCCCCTGGCCGTCTTCCAACACTCCAGACCTGACGTTAGTACACACACACACACACACACACACACACACACACACACACACACACACACACACACACACACACACACACAGGTACTGCAGGAGGTACTGCAGGAGGTCCATTAGAAAATAAATGTATGTTAATGCACACAGTACCAGTCAACAGTTTGGACACATCTACTCATTCAAGGGGTTTTCTTTATTTGTACTATTTTCTACATTGTAGAATAACAGTGAAGACATCAACACTATGATATAACACATATGGAATCATGTAGTAACCAACAAAGTGTTAAATAAATCAAAATATGTATATTTTACATTCTTCGAAGTAGCCACCTTTGCCTTGATGACAGCTTTGCACACTCTTGGCATTCTCTCAACCAGCTTCACCTGGAATAATTTTCCAACAGTCTTGAAGGAGTTCCCACATATGCTGAATGCTTGTTGGCTGATTTTCCTTCACTCAGCGGTCCAATTCATCCCAAACCATCTCAATTCGAGGTCTGGTGATTGTGGAGGCCAGGTCATCTGATGCAGCACTCCATCACTCTCCTTCTTGGTCAAATAACCCTGACACCGCCTGGAGTGTGTTGGGTCATTGTCCTGTTGAAAAACAAATGATGATGTGACTTGATTTCTAAATAAATCACTGACCGTGTCACCAGCAAAGCACCATCACACCTCCTCCTCCATGCTTCACGGTGGGAACCACACACCTCCTCCTCCATGCTTCACGGTGGGAACCACACACCTCCTCCTCCATGCTTCACGGTGGGAATCACACACCTCCTCCTCCATGCTTCACGGTGGGAATCACACACCTCCTCCTCCATGCTTCACGGTGGGAACCACACACCTCCTCCTCCATGCTTCACGGTGGGAATCACACACCTCCTCCTCCATGCTTCACGGTGGGAATCACACACCTCCTCCTCCATGCTTCACGGTGGGAACCACACACCTCCTCCTCCATGCTTCACGGTGGGAACCACACACCTCCTCCTCCATGCTTCACGGTGGGAACCACACACCTCCTCCTCCATGCTTCACGGTGGGAATCACACACCTCCTCCTCCATGCTTCACGGTGGGAATCACACACCTCCTCCTCCATGCTTCACGGTGGGAATCACACACTTCCTCCTCCATGCTTCACGGTGGGAACTACACATGCAGAGATCATCCGTTCACCCACACTGCGTCTCACAAAGACACGGCGGTTGGAACCTGAAATCTGAAATTTGGACTCATCACACCAAAGGACATATTTCCACCGGTCTAATGTCCATTTCTCATGTTCCTTGGCCCAAGCAAGTCTCTTCTACTTATTGGTGACCTTTAGTAGTGGTTTCTTTGCAGCAATTCCACCATGACGGCCTGATTCACACAGTCTCCCCTGAACAGTTGATGTTGAGATGTGTCTGTTACTTGAACATTTGCATTTGTTGGGGCTGAAATGACTTTATGGGCTGGTAACTCTGATCTTATCCTCTGCAGCAGAGGTAACTCTGGGTCTTCCTTTCCTGTGGCGGTCCTCATGAGAGACAGGTAACTCTAATGAACTTATCCTCTGCAGCAGAGGTAACTCTGGGTCTTCCTTTCCTGTGGCGGTCCTCATGAGAGTCAGTTTCATCATAGCGCTTGATCGTTTTTGCGACTGCACTTGAAGAAACTTTTAAAGTTCTTGACATTTTCCATATTAAATTACCTTCATGTCTTAAAGTAATGATGAACTGTTTCTCTTTGCTTATTTGAGATGTTCTTGCCATAATATGGACTTGGTCTTTTACCAAATAGTGCTATATTCTGTATACCACCCCTACCTTGTCACAATACAACTGATTGGCTACAATGCATTAAGAAGGAAAGAAATTCCACAAATTAACTTTTAACAAGACACACCTATGAATTGAAATGCATTCCAGGTGACTACCTCATGAAGCTGGTTGAGAGAATGCCAAGTGTGCAAAGCTGTCAACAAGGCAAAGGATGGCTACTTTGAAGAATCTCAAATAGAAAATATATTTAGATTTGTTTAACACTTTGTTGGTTACTACATGATTCCATATGTGTTATTTCATAGTGTTAATGTCTTCACTATTATTCTACAATGTAGAAAATAGTAAAAATAAAGACAGACCCTGGAATGAGTAGATGTGTCCAAACTGTTGACTGGTACTGTATATCACTGTTAGTTTATAAAACCACCGTTCAGTCCTGTACTGTATATATTTCTATTTGAATGTGTTTATGAGTATTTCTAGCAGAATAAACTGGTGTACCTGGGAGGGGGTCAGAAATGTTGTGTATATTCATTCATATATTAGTGTATATCTTATCAAAACAGAGTTAGTCATTAGAAAGATATGCCGTGATGATGATGATGATGAAGGTGTGTGTGTGGTCATGTCAGAGCCAGCAGAAGGTGCTTGGGGACCCAGATCAGATGATGACTGTGATGATAATGATGATGAAGGTGTGTGTGTGTGGTCATGTCAGAGCCAGCAGAAGGTGCTTGGGGACCCAGATCAGCTGATGACTGTGATGATGAAGGTGTGTGTGTGGTCATGTCAGAGCCAGCAGAAGGTGCTTGGGGACCCAGATCAGATGATGACTGTGATGATAATGATGATGAAGGTGTGTGTGTGTGGTCATGTCAGAGCCAGCAGAAGGTGCTTGGGGACCCAGATCAGCTGATGACTGTGATGATGATGATGATGATGATGAAGGTGTGTGTGTGGTCATGTCAGAGCCAGCAGAAGGTGCTTGGGGACCCAGATCAGCTGATGACTGTGATGATGATGATGATGATGATGATGATGATGATGAAGGTGTGTGTGTGGTCATGTCAGAGCCAGCAGAAGGTGCTTGGGGACCCAGATCAGCTGATGACTGTGATGATGAAGGTGTGTGTGTGGTCATGTCAGAGCCAGCAGAAGGTGCTTGGGGACCCAGATCAGATGATGACTGTGATGATAATGATGATGAAGGTGTGTGTGTGGTCATGTCAGAGCCAGCAGAAGGTGCTTGGGGACCCAGATCAGATGATGACTGTGATGATAATGATGATGATGATGATGATGAAGGTGTGTGTGTGGTCATGTCAGAGCCAGCAGAAGGTGCTTGGGGACCCAGATCAGCTGATGACTGTGATGATGATGATGATGATGATGATGAAGGTGTGTGTGTGGTCATGTCAGAGCCAGCAGAAGGTGCTTGGGGACCCAGATCAGCTGATGACTGTGGCGTTGGAGTGTATCTACAGCTGTGAGAGAGACGATCAGCTGTCCCTCTGCTATGACATCCTAGAGTGTCTCCCTCAGAGAGGCTACGGGTGAGACACACACACACACACACACACACACACACACACACACACACACACACACACACACACACACACACACACACACACACACACACACACATAGAGACACACCTATGATGGTACCCTTTCACACCCTCTCTGTCTGTCTGTCTGTCTGTGTCTGTTTTCCTTCAGACCCTAACTGTCTGTCTGTTTTCCTTCAGACCCTAACTGTCTGTCTCTCTCTCTCTAACTGTCTGTCTGTTTTCCTTCAGACCCTAACTGTCTGTCTCTCTCTCTCTAACTGTCTGTCTGTTTTCCTTCAGACCCTAACTGTCTGTCTCTCTCTCTCTAACTGTCTGTCTGTTTTCCTTCAGACCCTAACTGTCTGTCTCTCTCTCTCTAACTGTCTGTCTGTTTTCCTTCAGACCCTAACTGTCTGTCTCTCTCTCTAACTGTGTCTGTTTTCCTTCAGACCCTGTCTGTCTCTCTCTCTCTAACTGTCTGTCTGTTTTCCTTCAGGCCGGAGACGAACATCACCGCATCTCTCCACGATCAGGTGGACAAACTGGAAAAACACCTCAGGTAACACACACACACACACACACACACACACACACACACACACACACACACCGGGCGCAGGTATCACACACACACACTCTGTGTTGTCCTCAATACCTGTGGTAGCAGGGGACTGGTGCTGTGTTGTCCTCAACACCTGTGGTAGCAGGGGACTGGCGCTGTGTTGTCCTCAACACCTGTGGTAGCAGGGGACTGGCGCTGTGTTGTCCTCAACACCTGTGGTAGCAGGGGACTGGCGCTGTGTTGTCCTCAATACCTGTGGTAGCAGGGGACTGGCGCTGTGTTGTCCTCAACACCTGTGGTAGCAGGGGACTGACGCTGTGTTGTCCTCAATACCTGTGGTAGCAGGGGACTGGCGCTGTGTTGTCCTCAATACCTGTGGTAGCAGGGGACTGGCGCTGTGTTGTCCTCAACACCTGTGGTAGCAGGGGACTGACACTGTGTTGTCCTCAATACCTGTGGTAGCAGGGGACTGGTGCTGTGTTGTCCTCAACACCTGTGGTAGCAGGGGACTGGTGCTGTGTTGTCCTCAATACCTGTGGTAGCAGGGGACTGGTGCTGTGTTGTCCTCAATACCTGTGGTAGCAGGGGACTGGTGCTGTGTTGTCCTCAATACCTGTGGTAGCAGGGGACTGACACTGTGTTGTCCTCAACACCTGTGGTAGCAGGGGACTGACACTGTGTTGTCCTCAATACCTGTGGTAGCAGGGGACTGACACTGTGTTGTCCTCAATACCTGTGGTAGCAGGGGACTGGTGCTGTGTTGTCCTCAATACCTGTGGTAGCAGGGGACTGACACTGTGTTGTCCTCAATACCTGTGGTAGCAGGGGACTGACGCTGTGTTGTCCTCAATACCTGTGGTAGCAGGGGACTGGTGCTGTGTTGTCCTCAATACCTGTGGTAGCAGGGGACTGGTGCTGTGTTGTCCTCAACACCTGTGGTAGCAGGGGACTGGTGCTGTGTTGTCCTCAACACCTGTGGTAGCAGGGGACTGGTGCTGTGTTGTCCTCAACACCTGTGGTAGCAGGGGACTGACACTGTGTTGTCCTCAACACCTGGTACTCTGGTCCTGCGTCTTGGGCCCACTGCTCACACTGGTCCAGGATGCGTTTTGATTCTGAAATATCAGGGTATGATCAGATGCAGGGTATGATCAGATGCAGGGTATGATCAGATGCAGGGTATGATCAGATGCAGGGTATGATCAGGTGCAGGGTATGATCAGGTACAGGGTATGATCAGGTACAGGGTATGATCAGGTACAGGGTATGATCAGGTACAGGGTATGATCAGATACAGGGTATGATCAGGTACAGGGTATGATCAGGTACAGGGTATGGTCAGGTGCAGGGTATGGTCAGGTGCAGGGTATGGTCAGGTGCAGGGTATGGTCAGGTGCAGGGTATGGTCAGGTGCAGGGTATGGTCAGGTGCAGGGTATGATCAGGTGCAGGGTATGATCAGGTGCAGGGTATGATCAGGTGCAGGGTATGATCAGGTGCAGGGTATGATCAGGTGCAGGGTATGGTCAGGTGCAGGGTATGGTCAGGTGCAGGGTATGGTCAGGTGCAGGGTATGATCAGGTACAGGGTATGATCAGGTACAGGGTATGGTCAGGTGCAGGGTATGGTCAGGTGCAGGGTATGGTCAGGTGCAGGGTATGGTCAGGTGCAGGGTATGATCAGATGCAGGGTATGATCAGATGCAGGGTATGATCAGGTGCAGGGTATGATCAGGTGCAGGGTATGATCAGGTGCAGGGTACGATCAGGTGCAGGGTACGATCAGGTGCAGGGTACGATCAGGTGCAGGGTACGATCAGGTGCAGGGTACGATCAGATGCAGGGTACGATCAGATGCAGGGTACGATCAGATGCAGGGTATGATCAGGTGCAGGGTCAGGTGCAGGGTATGATCAGGTGCAGGGTATGATCAGATGCAGGGTATGATCAGATGCAGGGTATGATCAGGTGCAGGGTATGATCAGATGCAGGGTATGATCAGATGCTGTGATCAGGTACAGGGTATGATCAGATGCAGGGTATGATCAGATGCAGGGTATGATCAGGTGCAGGGTATGATCAGATGCAGGGTACAGGTACAGGTATGATCAGATGCAGGGTATGATCAGATGCAGGGTATGATCAGGTACAGGGTATGATCAGATACAGGGTATGGTCAGATAGATGCAGGGTATGATCAGATGCAGGGTATGATCAGATGCAGGGTATGATCAGATGCAGGGTATGATCAGATGCAGGGTATGATCAGGTACAGGGTATGGTCAGATAGATGCAGGGTATGATCAGATGCAGGGTATGATCAGATGCAGGGTATGATCAGGTGCAGGGTATGATCAGATGCAGGGTATGATCAGATGCAGGGTATGATCAGGTGCAGGGTATGATCAGGTGCAGGGTACGATCAGGTGCAGGGTACGATCAGGTGCAGGGTACGATCAGGTACAGGGTATGATCAGATGCAGGGTATGATCAGATGCAGGGTATGATCAGGTGCAGGGTATGATCAGATGCAGGGTATGATCAGGTACAGGGTATGATCAGATAGATGCAGGGTATGATCAGATAGATGCAGGGTATGATCAGATAGATGCAGGGTATGATCAGATAGATACAGGGTATGGTCAGATAGATGCAGGGTATGATCAGATGCAGGGTATGATCAGATGCAGGGTATGATCAGATGCAGGGTATGATCAGATGCAGGGTATGATCAGATAGATGCAGGGTATGATCAGATAGATGCAGGGTATGATCAGATAGATGCAGGGTATGATCAGATAGATGCAGGGTATGATCAGATAGATGCAGGGTATGATCAGATAGATGCAGGGTATGATCAGATAGATGCAGGGTATGATCAGATAGATGCAGGGTATGATCAGATGCAGGGTATGATCAGATGCAGGGCATGATCAGATGCAGGGTATGATCAGATGCAGGGCATGATCAGATGCAGGGTATGATCAGATGCAGGGTATGATTCTCTCCGGGGTCCAGACACGTGAAAGCACCTTTTTATCTCTGATATAATAATTTTAAACCCCGTCACTGAAAGGATTAGCTGATTAAAAAGGGAAATGTTAGCTTAGTAGCATTAGTTACACACACACACACACACACACACACACACACACACAGGGAGATGAAATGTTAGCTTAGTTATTAACCCCCCCCCCCTCCCCCCATCCCTCCAACCACCCAGACATGCACCTGGGCACTCATATATACACACTCATATACACACTCATACACACACTCATACACACTCATATACACACTCATATACACACACACACACACACACTCACACTCATATACACACACTCACACTCATATACACACACACTCACACACACACAGGGAGATGAAACCACTCTCTGTCTGGGGTATTGCCACCAGTCTCATCTGGGTCATACCTCTACAGCTGTTCTTGTTCTGCCAGACCTTGTTACCATAGTAAACAGGTGGTGTGTGTGTGTGTGTGTGTGTGTGTGTGTGTCTGTGTCTGTGTGTCTGTGTCTGTGTGTGAAATCGAGCACAATGTTTTTTCATGGATGCTGTTGTGTTCAAATGTGTTGCAATGTATGTTATCTCTCTTTAATGTGTTCCTCCCTTTCTCTCCCCCTCCTCCCTCCCTCCTTGTCTTTCTCCTTCCTCTCTCCCCCTCCTCCCTCCCTCCTTGTCTCTCTCCTTCCTCTCTCCTCCTCCTCCCTCCCTCCTTGTCTCTCTCCTTCCTCTCTCCTCCTCCTCCCTCTCTCCTCCTCCTCCCTCCCTCCTTGTCTCTCTCCTTCCTCTCTCCTCCTCCTCCCTCCCTCCTTGTCTCTCTCCTCCCTCTCTCCTCCTCCTCCCTCTCCCCTCCTCCCCCCCCCCTCCTTGTCTTTCTCCTTCCTCTCTCCCCCTCCTCCCTCCCTCCTTGTCTCTCTCCTTCCTCTCTCCTCCTCCTCCCTCCCTCCTTGTCTCTCTCCTTCCTCTCTCCCCTCCTCCCTCCCTCCTTGTCTCTCTCCTTCCTCTCTCCCCTCCTCCCTCCCTCCTTGTCTCTCTCCTTCCTCTCTCCTCCTCCTCCCTCCCTCCTTGTCTCTCTCCTTCCTCTCTCCTCCTCCTCCTCCCTCCTTGTCTCTCTCCTTCCTCTCTCCTCCTCCTCCCTCCCTCCCTCCTTGTCTCTCTCCTTCCTCTCTCCTCCTCCTCCCTCTCTCCTCCTCCTCCCTCCCTCCTTCTCTCTCTCCTTCCTCTCTCCTCCTCCTCCCTCCCTCCTTGTCTCTCTCCCTCTCTCCTCCTCCTCCCTCCCTCCTTAACTCTCTCCTTCCTCCTCCCTCCCTCCTTGTCTCTCTCCTCCTCCTCCCTCCCCTTGTCACTCTCCTTCCTCTCTCCTCCTCCTCCCTCCCTCCCTCCTTGTCTCTCTCCTTCCTCTCTCTCTCCTTCCTCCCTCCCTCCTTGTCTGTCTCCTTCCTCCCTCCCTCCTTGTCTCTCTCCTTCCTCTCTCCTCCTCCTCCTCCCTCCCTCCTTGTCTCTCTCCTTCCTCCCTCCGTCCTTGTCTCTCCTTCCTCTCTCCCCCTCCTCCCTCCTTCCTCCCACATCATGGTCCCTCCCCCACCTCTCTCCCCCACCTCTTTATCCCCCTCCCCCTGGTCTCTCCCACACCTCCCTCCTCTCCTCCTGGTCTCTCCTTCCTCCCCCTTCCTGGTCTCTCCTTCCTCCCCCCTCCTGGTCTCTCCTTCCTCCCTCCTGGTCTCTCCTTCCTCCCTCCTGGTCTCTCCTTCCTCCCCCTGGTCCTCCTTCCTCCCCTCCTGGTCGCTCCTTCCTCCCCCTCCTGGTCTCTCCTTCCTCCCTCCTCCTGGTCTCTCCTTCCTCCCTCCTCCTGGTCTCTCCTTCCTCCCTCCTCCTGGTCTCTCCTTCCTCCCCCCTCCTGGTCTCTCCTTCCTCCCCCCTCCTGGTCTCTCCTTCCTCCCCCCTCCTGGTCTCTCCTTCCTCCCCCTCCTGGTCTCTCCTTCCTCCCTCCTCCTGGTCTCTCCTTCCTCCCTCCTCCTGGTCTCTCCTTCCTCCCCCTCCTGGTCTCTCCTTCCTCCCCCCTCCTGGTCTCTCCTTCCTCCCCCCTCCTGGTCTCTCCTTCCTCCCCCCTCCTGGTCTCTCCTTCCTCCCTCCTCCTGGTCTCTCCTTCCTCCCTCCTCCTGGTCTCTCCTTCCTCCCTCCTCCTGGTCTCTCCTTCCTCCCTCCTCCTGGTCTCTCCTTCCTCCCTCCTCCTGGTCTCTCCTTCCTCCCTCCTCCTGGTCTCTCCTTCCTTCCTCCCTCCTCCTGGTCTCTCCTTCCTTCCTCCCCCCTCCTGGTCTCTCCTTCCTTCCTCCCCCCTCCTGGTCTCTCTCCTTCCTCCCCCCTCCTGGTCTCTCTCCTTCCTCCCCCCAGTGTGGTAGAGGTGTTGGAGAAGCATGGTCTCCAGAAGCCTGTTTCCTATGTGAGGAGCAGCCAGACCAGTACAGAGGAGGCTCATGCTCTCATGGTCAAACTCTGCAGACACACCGGGCGCAGGTACCACACACACACACACACACACACACACACACACACACACACACACACACACACACACACACACACACACACACACACACACACCGGGCGCAGGTATCACACACACACATATACACACACACACATACACACACATATACATACACACACACACACACACATATACACACACACACAAAAATACACACACACACATACACACACAAATACACACACACACATACACACACAAATACACACACAACACATACACACACATATACATACACACACATATACATACACACACATACACACACATACACACACATATACATACACACACATATACATACACACACATACATACACACACACACACACACACACACACACACACACACACACACACACACACACACACACACACACACACACACACACACCGGGCGCAGGTATCACACACACACACACGCCCGCAGGTGCCACACACACACCGGGCGCAGGTATCACACACACACACACACACACGCCGGGCGCAGGTACCACACACACACACACACGGGCGCAGGTACACACACACAGGTACACACACACCGGGCGCAGGTACCACACACACACACACACACACACCAGGCGCAGGTACCACACACACACCGGGCGCAGGTATCACCACACACACACACGGGCGCAGGTACCACACACACACACATACACACACATACACACACACACACCGGCGCAGGTATCCACACACACACGGGCGCAGGTATCACACACACACACACACACCGGGGCGCAGGTACCACACACACACACACGGGCGCAGGTACACACACACACACACGCCAGGCAGGTACCACACACACACGGGCGCAGGTACACACACACACACGCCGGGCGCAGGTACACACACACACACACGGGCGCAGGTATCACACACACACACACCGGGCGCAGGTATCACACACACACACACACCGGGCGCAGGTACCACACACACACACATACACACACATACACACACACACACACACACACGGGCGCAGGTACCACACACACACACACCGGGCGCAGGTATCACACACACATACACACACGCCAGGCGCAGGTACCACACACACACACCGGGCGCAGGTACCACACACACACACACGCCAGGCGCAGGTACCACACACACACCGGGCGCAGGTACCACACACACACACACGCCAGGCGCAGGTACCACACACACACCGGGCGCAGGTACCACACACACACGCCAGGCGCAGGTACCACACACACCCTGGTCCTTTTCATAAGCAGTCATGATCTTATTTGATGTGTCTGTTTGATTGATGATCTGATTGATTAATGTGTTGCTGCAGGACCCCCCCTGTCAGTGAGTCTGTGTGGAGAGGTGTTCTACAGGACCTGCTGGACATGCAACACAGCGTGTACACCTGTCTCCTACCTGACACCTGTCACCAGGTAACACTCTATTTACTACAATATGAAATACACTCTGGGCCAAAGGTGAGTTCCTTACTGAGACCTAGACAACCAGGTGAGGGGAGTTCCTTACTGAGACAACCAGGTGAGGGGAGTTCCTTACTGAGACAACCAGGTGAGGGGAGTTCCTTACTGAGACAACCAGGTGAGGGGAGTTCCTTACTGAGACAACCAGGTGAGGGGAGTTCCTTACTGAGACAACCAGGTGAGGGGAGTTCCTTACTGAGACAACCAGGTGAGGGGAGTTCCTTACTGAGACAACCAGGTGAGGGGAGTTCCTTACTGAGACAACCAGGTGAGGGGAGTTCCTTACTGAGACCTAGACAACCAGGTGAGGGGAGATCTTTTCTAATGTCTTCACCCATCTCCCTCTCCTTGTCAGATATTTGTGGAGTCATTGCTGTGCAGTAGCCGCCCGGAGAACGTAGTCCTGGCCGGTCAGCTGATACACTGTTCAGCGGTCAGCCACGATGTGGTTCCGGTCAGCGTGTCATTCCGAGACCGGGGTCGCGGCGGGTGGAGCGCTAAGGTCAACTACCACACAGCCGTAGAGCTGGTTCTGGCTGCTGCCAGGGAATATTTCAACTCGTCCACCAGCCTCACCGACCCTTGTATAGAACTGGCACGGTGAGTAGGGTGGTCTTGGCCACATTTCTGAAGACGTGTTAATGCTTGCTGTATATCTCAGAAGCACGTTGTGCCTGTCTGCTAGTTAGTGGGAACCGGAACAGTAATTGGGTCATCAGTCTTTAATATTAACCAATAGAACGTCCCCCCGTGTCTGTCATGCAGACACTACCGTTCCTCCTGTTGAGTGTCCTAGATGATGGTCTGGTCGGGACAGACTGGGTTATTGTTGTGTGGGTTATAAGAACAGTAACCTCATGTAGCATGTGGAAACCTAGATCTCTGAGTCTAGATCTCTGAGTCTAGATCTCTGAGTCTAGATCTCTGAGTCTAGATCTCTGAGTCTAGATCTCCAACATCCTGGTCTTGACGAGAAGAAAGAAAAAGAAACTGTTCAGGGGGAGGTTCTCTCGTGCGCTGTTCAACCAATCCAGTAAATGAGGAGGAGGAGTTAAGATGGAGTGTCACCTTGGTAACCTCCACAATGGGACGTCTCATCACAGGCAGTCTTTCCATTTACCCTGAAAACCAGAACCTCTAATTGGTGTGGACTCTACAGAGGATAGAGTCTCTGGTTGGTGGGGACTCTACAGAGGATAGAGCATCTGATTGGTGGGGACTCTACAGAGGATAGAGCATCTGGTTGGTGGGGACTCTACAGAGGATAGAGCATCTGATTGGTGGGGACTCTACAGAGGATAGAGCATCTGATTGGTGGGGACTCTACAGAGGATAGAGCATCTGATTGGTGGGGACTCTACAGAGGATAGAGCATCTGATTGGTGGGGACTCTACAGAGGATAGAGCATCTGATTGGTGGAGACTCTACAGAGGATAGAGCTTCTGATTGGTGGAGACTCTACAGATACAGTGAACAGACTTTCCTCTCCTCATCTAGTTAGTAGAGTATTTAAACTGCTTATTTCATCAGTCCTCGTCAAAAGTAGTGTACTATATAGGGAATAGTATGCTGTTTGGGAAGCGGATCCATAGAAGCAGAAAGCCAATGTTCAAATATACATGATGAATCTTAAATCTTATAATATATAATAATAATAATATATGCCATTTAGCAGACGCTTTTATCCAAAGCGACTTACAGTCATGTGTGCATACATTCTACGTATGGGTGGTCCCGGGGATCGAACCCACTACCCTGGCGTTACAAGCGCCATGCTCTACCAACTGAGCTACAGAAGGACCATCTTAGAAGTGTGTGGTTTTCTACTGATACCTCGTCTCTCTGTTTGGCTTCCTGGTTTCTGTATTTCATTTGATTTCATTAACTTTCTTCATTCTGTTAATGTTTTTTTTTCGCCAATCTGTTTTTAAAGTATGGGGTTTTATTCTGCAAACCTCAGAAAATATTATTTAAGATTCGATTGGTTGGTGTGTGTTTCATGGCGTGTCTGATTGGTTGGTGTGTGTTTCATGGCGTGTCTGATTGGTTGGTGTGTGTTTCAGGGAATGTCTGATTGGTTGGTGTGTGTTTCATGGCGTGTCTGATTGGTTGGTGTGTGTTTCACGGCGTGTCTGATTGGTTGGTGTGTGTTTCATGGCGTGTCTGATTGGTTGGTGTGTGTTTCATGGCGTGTCTGATTGGTTGGTGTGTGTTTCATGGCGTGTCTGATTGGTTGGTGTGTGTTTCATGGCGTGTCTGATTGGTTGGTGTGTGTTTAACGGCGTGTCTGATTGGTTGGTGTGTGTTTCAGGGAATGTCTGATTGGTTGGTGGTGTGTTTAATGGCGTGTCTGATTGGTTGGTGTGTGTTTCAGGGCGTGTCTGATTGGTTGGTGTGTGTTTCACGGCGTGTCTGATTGGTTGGTGTGTGTTTCAGGGCGTGTCTGATTGGTTGGTGTGTGTTTCAGGGCGTGTCTGATTGGTTGGTTGATGTGTCTGATGTGTGGTTGGTGTGTGTTTCAGGGAATGTCTGATTGGTTGGTGTGTGTTTAATGGCGTCTGATTGGTTGGTGTGTGTTTCATTGGCGTGTCTGATTGGTTGGTGTGTGTTTCAGGGCGTGTCTGATTGGTTGGTGTGTGTTTCAGGGTGTCTGATTGGTTGGTGTGTGTTTCAGGGCGTTGGTTGGTGTGTGTTTCATTGGTTGGTGTGTGTTTAATGGCGTGTCTGATTGGTTGGTGTGTGTTTGGTTGGTGTGTGTTTCACGGCGTGGATTGGTTGGTGTGTGTTTCAATGGCGTGTCTGATTGGTTGGTGTGTGTTTCACGGCGTGTCTGATTGGTTGGTTGATGTGTCTGATGTGGTTGGTGTGTGTTTCAGGGAATGTCTGATTGGTTGGTGTGTGTTTTGGTTGGTGTGTTTTCACGGCGTGTCTGATTGGTTGGTGTGTGTTTCATGGCGTGTCTGATTGGTTGGTGTGTGTTTCAGGGCGTGTCTGATTGGTTGGTGTGTGTTTCAGGGCGTGTCTGATTGGTTGGTGTGTTTCAGGGCGTGTCTGATTGGTTGGTTGATGTGTCTGATTGGTTGGTGTGTGTTTCATGGCGTGTCTGATTGGTTGGTGTGTGTTTCATGGCGTGTCTGATTGGTTGGTGTGTGTTTCATGGCGTGTCTGATTGGTTGGTGTGTGTTTCAGGGAATGTCTGAAGCTGATCACAGACTGTCCACCTGCAGTTCAGGAGGAGATGGATATCATCAGCTCCCTCTCTGTGCTGGAGTCCTTCAATGTCAATATACTACCACTACAAGGTACTGTTACCACTACAATATAATACTACCGCTACAAGGTACTGTTACCACTACAATATAATACTACCACTACAAGGTACTGTTACCACTACAATATACTACCACTACAAGGTACTGTTACCACTACAATATACTACCACTACAATATACTACCACTACAATATACTACCACTACAATATACTACCACTACAATATACTACCACTACAATATACTACCACTACAAGGTACTGTTACCACTACAAGGTACTGTTACCACTACAATATACTACCACTACAAGGTACTGTTACCACTACAAGGTACTGTTACCACTACAATATACTACCACTACAATATACTGTTACCACTACAAGGTACTGTTACCACTACAATATACTACCACTACAATATACTACCACTACAATATACTACCACTACAATATACTACCACTACAATATACTACCACTACAATATACTACCACTACAATATACTACCACTACAAGGTACTGTTACCACTACAAGGTACTGTTACCACTACAATATACTACCACTACAAGGTACTGTTACCACCACTACAATATACTACCACTACAAGGTACTGTTACCACTACAATATACTACCACTACAATATACTACCACTACAATATACTACCACTACAATATACTACCACTACAATATACTACCACTACAATATACTACCACTACAAGGTACTGTTACCACTACAAGGTACTGTTACCACTACAATATACTACCACTACAATATACTACCACTACAATATACTACCACTACAATATACTACCACTACAATATACTACCACTACAATATACTACCACTACAATATACTACCACTACAATATACTACCACTACAAGGTACTGTTACCAAGGTACTGTTACCAATATACTACCACTACAAGGTACTGTTACCACTACAATATACTACCACTACAATATACTACCACTACAATATACTACCACTACAATATACTACCACTACAATATACTACCACTACAATATACTACCACTACAAGGTACTGTTACCACTACAATATACTACCACTACAATATACTACCACTACAATATACTACCACTACAATATACTACCACTACAATATACTACCACTACAATATACTACCACTACAAGGTACTGTTACCACTACAATATACTACCACTACAATATACTACCACTACAATATACTACCACTACAATATACTACCACTACAATATACTACCACTACAAGGTACTGTTACCACTACAATATACTACCACTACAATATACTACCACTACAATATACTACCACTACAATATACTACCACTACAATATACTACCACTACAATATACTACCACTACAATATACTACCACTACAATATACTACCACTACAAGGTACTGTTACCACTACAAGGTACTGTTACCACTACAATATACTACCACTACAAGGTACTGTTACCACTACAATATACTACCACTACAATATACTACCACTACAATATACTACCACTACAATATACTACCACTACAATATACTACCACTACAAGGTACTGTTACCACTACAAGGTACTGTTACCACTACAATATACTACCACTACAATATACTACCACTACAATATACTACCACTACAATATACTACCACTACAATATACTACCACTACAATATACTACCACTACAAGGTACTGTTACCACTACAATATACTACCACTACAATATACTACCACTACAAGGTACTGTTACCACTACAATATACTACCACTACAAGGTACTGTTACCACTACAATATACTACCACTACAAGGTACTGTTACCACTACAATATACTACCACTACAATATACTACTACCACTACAAGGTACTGTTACCACTACAATATACTACTACCACTACAAGGTACTGTTACCACTACAAGGTACTGTTACCACTACAATATACTACCACTACAAGGTACTGTTACCACTACAATATACTACCACTACAAGGTACTGTTACCACTACAATATACTACCACTACAAGGTACTGTTACCACTACAATATACTACCACTACAAGGTACTGTTACCACTACAATATACTACCACTACAAGGTACTGTTACCACTACAATATACTACCACTACAAGGTACTGTTACCACTACAATATACTATCACTACAAGGTACTGTTACCACTACAATATACTACCACTACAAGGTACTGTTACCACTACAATATACTACCACTACAATATACTACCACTACAAGGTACTGTTACCACTACAATATAATACTACCACTACAATATACTACCACTACAAGGTACTGTTACCACTACAATATACTACCACTACAAGGTACTGTTACCACTACAATATACTACCACTACAATATACTACCACTACAAGGTACTGTTACCACTACAATATACTACCACTACAAGGTACTGTTACCACTACAATATAATACTACCACTACAATGTACTGTTAATACTACCACTACAATATACTACCACTACAATATACTACCACGACAAGGTACTGTTAATACTACCACTACAATATACTACCACTACAATATACTACCACTACAAGGTATTGTTCATACTACCACTACAATATACTACCACTACAAGGTACTGTCAATACTACCACTACAATATACTACCACTACAAGGTACTGTTAATACTACCACTACAAGGTACTGTTAGTACTACCACTACAATATAATACTACCACTCCAATGTACTGTTATAATACTACAAGGTACTGTTATAATACTACAAGGTACTGTTATAATGCTACAAGGTACTGTTATAATGCTACAAGGTACTGTTATAATGCTACAAGGTACTGTTATAATGCTACAAGGTACTGTTATAATGCTACAAGGTACTGTTATAATACTACAATATACTGTTAATACTACCACTACAAGGTACTCTTATTGTACTACAAGGCAATGTTATTATACTACAAAGTACTGTTAATACTACCACTCCAATGTACTGTTATAATACTACAATGTACTGTTATAATACTACAAGGTACTGTTATAATACTACACGGTACTGTTATAATACTACACGGTACTGTTATAGTACTACAAAGTACTGTTATAATACTACAAGGTACTGTTATAGTACTACAAGGTGCTGTTATAATACTACAAGGTGCTGTTATAATACTACAAGGTGCTGTTATAATACTACACGGTACTATTATAGTACTACAAAGTACTGTTATAATACTACAAGGTACTGTTATAATACTACAATGTACTGTTATAATACTACAAGGTACTGTTATAATACTACACGGTACTGTTATAATACTACACGGTACTGTTATAGTACTACAAAGTACTGTTATAATACTACAAGGTACTGTTATAGTACTACAAGGTGCTGTTATAATACTACAAGGTGCTGTTATAATACTACAAGGTGCTGTTATAATACTACACGGTACTATTATAATACTACACGGTACTGTTATAATACTACACAGTACTACTACAAGGTTGTAGTGGCTTCCTTTCCTCTTTACCATAGCCACAGCCCAAGCCTGAAGAGGGGTTGTTTGGTACGCATACAGTCCACACTGACATCCAGGGATATGGTGCAACAAAAATGTTTATTCTTCTTATATCTAACAAATAAATGATTCTCCAATCAACTTAAAGCATAGATGACTTTATATGGAAAATACATATTATGACCTGTCTGTATGGTCAAAAAACTATACCGCTCCCGCATCTAGCAAGGACTCCCTCTCCCGAAGGCCCAACTTCCTGCCTTTATCCTAACACACTTACCACAATACAATGAATAGGCAAGAGGGGGGGGCAAAAACTAAGTTACACTAACAACAAATGAATATATCTCAATCAGGTAAATATAAATCATAAAGCTACCTAATATTTCATCATGAACATGAATATATTTACAGAAATATACATGGAGCTCCGTATGTTCAGTCTGCTATACAGATATCTCCAAATCGGCTCTAACATACCGGCCCCTAATTGTTGACTGCACTGAATGCACAACAATGACTTTAAATTCAAACGTAGAGCCAACACACACAACATTCTATACCAGAGCACTATTACAGTTCGTAGCTATATACAAATATACAAGATGCCATGTAGGAAAATGGTCCATAGATCTCAGTCTGAGTTGAAGTGTACAATGATGTATTTCTACGACATCAACGAATCAGAGGTGCCCGTGATTCAAAGATGGAGCTGTGTGTGTGTGTGTGTGTGTGTGTGTGTGTGTGTGTGTGTGTGTGTGTGTGTGTGTGTGTGTGTGTGTGTGTGTGTGTGTGTGTGTGTGTGTGTCTCAGTCTCACTCAGCCACCTCAAGGGGCATCCAGAGTTTATTGATAGCTCTCTGTAAGATATTGGTCTTGGTCTCTACCATGACACTCCGGACAAGCCCATTGGCCCCTGTCAAAGCCTCCACCACTCGCCCCATTGGCCAAGAGTATCTTGGGGTGCGGTGTCATCGACGATGACCACGAGGTCACCAGGACTGAAGTTTATCTTAGTTTTGTTCCACTTGTTCCTCTCCTGCATAAGTGGAAGATACTCCCTGATCCATCTCTTTCCAGAAGAGGTCAGTGATATATTTGACTTCCGTCTCCTTGGTGAGTATCGATCTCCTCTATGGAATGGTCCTGGAGGCAGGACTAGCTTTCAGATGAAGGACTAGCTTTCAGATGAAGCAGATGGTTCTGAGTCAGGGCTTCTAGATCATTAGGGTCATTTGTATCAGTTGTGATTGGTCTGTCCTTCATAATCGCCTCAACTTCACACGAGGCTGTCTGCAAAGCCTTGTCATACAGTACTTTTTACGGTGGGCTCCAGACGGATCAAACTCTCCCATACCCCCTCATGGTGGGCTCCAGACGGATCAACCTCTCCCATACCCCCTCATGGTGGGCTCCAGACGGATCAACCTCTCCCATACCCCCCCTCCCATGGTGGGCTCCAGACGGATCAACCTCTCCCATACCCCCCTCGTGGTGGGCTCCAGACGGATCAACCTCTCCCATACCCCCTCATGGTGGGCTCCAGACGGATCAACCTCTCCCATACCCCCTCATGGTGGGCTCCAGACGGATCAACCTCTCCCATACCCCCTCATGGTGGGCTCCAGACGGATCAACCTCTCCCATACCCCCCTCATGGTGGGCTCCAGACGGATCAACCTCTCCCATACCCCCCTCGTGGTGGGCTCCAGACGGATCAACCTCTCCCATACCCCCTCGTGGTGGGCTCCAGACGGATCAACCTCTCCCATACACCCCCCGTTCTGGGGCTCCAGACGGATCAACCTCTCCCATACCCCCATGGTGGGCTCCAGACGGATCAACCTCTCCCATACCCCCTCACGGTGGGCTCCAGACGGATCAACCTCTCCCATACCCCCTCATGGTGGGCTCCAGACGGATCAACCTCTCCCATACCCCCTCATGGTGGGCTCCAGACGGATCAACCTCTCCCATACCCCCTCATGGTGGGCTCCAGACGGATCAACCTCTCCCATACCCCCTCCCATGGTGGGCTCCAGACAGATCAACCTCTCCCATACCCCCTCATGGTGGGCTCCAGACGGATCAACCTCTCCCATACCCCTCATGGTGGGCTCCAGATGGATCAACCTCTCCCATACCCCCTCATGGTGGGCTCCAGACGGATCAACCTCTCCCATACCCCCCCCATGGTGGGCTCCAGACGGATCAACCTCTCCCATACCCCCTCATGGTGGGCTCCAGACGGATCAACCTCTCCCATACCCCCTCATGGTGGGCTCCAGACGGATCAACCTCTCCCATACCCCCCCTCATGGTGGGCTCCAGACGGATCAACCTCTCCCATACCCCCCCTCATGGTGGGCTCCAGACGGATCAACCTCTCCCATACCCCCTCCCATTGTGGGCTCCAGACGGATCAACCTCTCCCATACCCCCTCATCCCTCATGGTGGGCTCCAGACGGATCAACCTCTCCCATACCCCATCATGGTGGGCTCCAGACGGATCAACCTCTCCCATACCCCCCCTCCCATGGTGGGCTCCAGACGGATCAACCTCTCCCATACCCCCTCATGGTGGGCTCCAGACGGATCAACCTCTCCCATACCCCCTCATGGTGGGCTCCAGACGGATCAACCTCTCCCATACCCCCTCATGGTGGGCTCCAGACGGATCAACCTCTCCCATACCCCCCCATGGTGGGCTCCAGACGGATCAACCTCTCCCATACCCCCTCATGGTGGGCTCCAGACGGATCAACCTCTCCCATACCCCCTCCCATGGTGGGCTCAGACGGATCAACCTCTCCCATACCCCCCTCATGGTGGGCTCCAGACGGATCAACCTCTCCCAACCCCCTCATGGTGGGCTCCAGACGGATCAACCTCTCCCATACCCCCCTCATGGTGGGCTCCAGACGGATCAACCTCTCCCATACCCCTCATGGTGGGCTCCAGACGGATCAACCTCTCCCATACCCCCCTCGTGGTGGGCTCCAGACGGATCAACCTCTCCCATACCCCCCTCGTGTTGGGCTCCAGACGGATCAACCTCTCCCATACCCCCTCGTGGTGGGCTCCAGACGGATCAACCTCTCCCATACCCCCTCATGGTGGGCTCCAGACGGATCAACCTCTCCCATACCCCTCATGGTGGGCTCCAGACGGATCAACCTCTCCCATACCCCCTCATGGTGGGCTCCAGACGGATCAACCTCTCCCATACCCCCTCATGGTGGGCTCCAGACGGATCAACCTCTCCCATACCCCCTCATGGTGGGCTCCAGACGGATCAACCTCTCCCATACCCCCCCCATGGTGGGCTCCAGACAGATCAACCTCTCCCATACCCCCTCATGGTGGGCTCCAGACGGATCAACCTCTCCCATACCCCCTCATGGTGGGCTCCAGATGGATCAACCTCTCCCATACCCCCTCATGGTGGGCTCCAGACGGATCAACCTCTCCCATACCCCCCTCATGGTGGGCTCCAGACGGATCAACCTCTCCCATACCCCCTCATGGTGGGCTCCAGACGGATCAACCTCTCCCATACCCCCTCATGGTGGGCTCCAGACGGATCAACCTCTCCCATACCCCCTCATGGTGGGCTCCAGACGGATCAACCTCTCCCATACCCCCCCATGGTGGGCTCCAGACGGATCAACCTCTCCCATACCCCCTCATGGTGGGCTCCAGACGGATCAACCTCTCCCATACCCCCCTCCCATTGTGGGCTCCAGACGGATCAACCTCTCCCATACCCCCTCATCCCTCATGGTGGGCTCCAGACGGATCAACCTCTCCCATACCCCATCATGGTGGGCTCCAGACGGATCAACCTCTCCCATACCCCCTCGTGGTGGGCTCCAGACGGATCAACCTCTCCCATACCCCCTCATGGTGGGCTCCAGACGGATCAACCTCTCCCATACCCCCTCATGGTGGGCTCCAGACGGATCAACCTCTCCCATACCCCCCCATGGTGGGCTCCAGACGGATCAACCTCTCCCATACCCCCTCATGGTGGGCTCCAGACGGATCAACCTCTCCCCATACCCCCTCATGGTGGGCTCCAGACGGATCAACCTCTCCCATACCCCCTCCCATGGTGGGCTCCAGACGGATCAACCTCTCCCATACCCCCCTCATGGTGGGCTCCAGACGGATCAACCTCTCCCAACCCCCTCATGGTGGGCTCCAGACGGATCAACCTCTCCCATACCCCCCTCATGGTGGGCTCCAGACGGATCAACCTCTCCCATACCCCCTCATGGTGGGCTCCAGACGGATCAACCTCTCCCATACCCCCTCGTGGTGGGCTCCAGACGGATCAACCTCTCCCATACCCCCCTCGTGTTGGGCTCCAGACGGATCAACCTCTCCCATACCCCCCCTCGTGGTGGGCTCCAGACGGATCAACCTCTCCCATACCCCCTCATGGTGGGCTCCAGACGGATCAACCTCTCCCATACCCCCTCATGGTGGGCTCCAGACGGATCAACCTCTCCCATACCCCCTCATGGTGGGCTCCAGACGGATCAACCTCTCCCATACCCCCATGGTGGGCTCCAGACGGATCAACCTCTCCCATACCCCCCCTCATGGTGGGCTCCAGACGTATCAACCTCTCCCATAAACCCTCATGGTGGGCTCCAGACGGATCAACCTCTCCCATACCCCCCCTCCCATGGTGGGCTCCAGACGGATCAACCTCTCCCATACCCCCCTCGTGGTGGGCTCCAGACGGATCAACCTCTCCCATACCCCCCCTCCCATGGTGGGCCCCAGACGGATCAACCTCTCCCATACCCCCTCATGGTGGGCTCCAGACGGATCAACCTCTCCCATACCCCCTCATGGTGGGCTCCAGACGGATCAACCTCTCCCATACCCCCTCATGGCTGGCTCCAGACGGATCAACCTCTCCCATACCCCCTCGTGGTGGGCTCCAGACGGATCAACCTCTCCCATACCCCCCCGTGGTGGGCTCCAGACGGATCAACCTCTCCCATACCCCCCCCATGGTGGGCTCCAGACGGATCAACCTCTCCCATACCCCCTCATGGTGGGCTCCAGACGGATCAACCTCTCCCATACCCCCTCATGGTGGGCTCCAGACGGATCAACCTCTCCCATACCCCCCCCTCATGGTGGGCTCCAGACGGATCAACCTCTCCCATACCCCCCCTCCCATGGTGGGCTCCAGACGGATCAACCTCTCCCATACCCCCTCATGGTGGGCTCTAGACGGATCAACCTCTCCCATACCCCCTCATGGTGGGCTCCAGACGGATCAACCTCTCCCATACCCCCTCATGGTGGGCTCCAGACGGATCAACCTCTCCCATACCCCCTCATGGTGGGCTCCAGACGGATCAACCTCTCCCATACCCCCTCATGGTGGGCTCCAGACGGATCAACCTCTCCCATACCCCCCCTCCCATGGTGGGCTCCAGACAGATCAACCTCTCCCATACCCCCTCATGGTGGGCTCCAGACGGATCAACCTCTCCCATACCCCCTCATGGTGGGCTCCAGACGGATCAACCTCTCCCATACCCCCTCATGGTGGGCTCCAGACGGATCAACCTCTCCCATACCCCCATGGTGGGCTCCAGACGGATCAACCTCTCCCATACCCCCCTCCCATTGTGGGCTCCAGACGGATCAACCTCTCCCATACCCCCTCATGGTGGGCTCCAGACGGATCAACCTCTCCCATACCCCCCCTCGTGGTGGGCTCCAGACAGATCAACCTCTCCCATACCCCCCCTCGTGGTGGGCTCCAGACGGATCAACCTCTCCCATACCCCCCTCATGGTGGGCTCCAGACGGATCAACCACTCCCCCCTCATGGTGGGCTCCAGACGGATCAACCTCTCCCATACCCCCTCATGGTGGGCTCCAGACGGATCAACCACTCCCCCTCATGGTGGGCTCCAGACGGATCAACCTCTCCCATACCCCCTCATGGTGGGCTCCAGACGGATCAACCTCTCCCATACCCTCCCATTGTGGGCTCCAGACGGATCAACCTCTCCCATACCCCCTCATGGTGGGCTCCAGACGGATCAACCTCTCCCATACCCCCTCAACCTCCCATACCCCCTCAACCTCTCCCATACCCCCTCATGTTGGGCTCCAGACGGATCAACCTCTCCCATACCCCCCTCATGGTGGGCTCCAGACGGATCAACCACTCCCCTCATGGTGGGCTCCAGACGGATCACAACCTCTCCCATACCCCCTCATGGTGGGCTCCAGACGGATCAACCTCTCCCATACCCTCCCATTGTGGGCTCCAGACGGATCAACCTCTCCCATACCCCCTCATGGTGGGCTCCAGACGGATCAACCTCTCCCATACCCCCTCATGGTGGGCTCCAGACGGATCAACCTCTCCCATACCCCCTCAACCTCCCATACCCCCTCAACCTCTCCCATACCCCCTCATGTTGGGCTCCAGACGGATCAACCTCTCCCATACCCCCCTCATGGTGGGCTCCAGACGGATCAACCACTCCCCCCTCATGGTGGGCTCCAGACGGATCACAACCTCTCCCATACCCCCTCATGGTGGGCTCCAGACGGATCAACCTCTCCCATACCCTCCCATTGTGGGCTCCAGACGGATCAACCTCTCCCATACCCCCCATGGTGGGCTCCAGACGGATCAACCTCTCCCATACCCCCTCCCATTGTGGGCTCCAGACGGATCAACCTCTCCCATACCCCCTCATGGTGGGCTCCAGACGGATCAACCTCTCCCATACCCCCCTCGTGGTGGGCTCCAGACGGATCAACCTCTCCCATACCCCCCCTCGTGGTGGGCTCCAGACGGATCAACCTCTCCCATACCCCCTCATGGTGGGCTCCAGACGGATCAACCTCTCCCATACCCTCTCATGGTGGGCTGCAGACGGATCAACCTCTCCCATACCCCCTCATGGTGAGCTCCAGACGGATCAACCTCTCCCATACCCCCCCATGGTGGGCTCCAGACGGATCAACCTATCCCATACCCCCCCTCATGGTGGGCTCCAGACGGATCAACCTCTCCCATACCCCCTCATGGTGGACTCCAGACGGATCAACCTCTCCCATACCCCCTCATGGTGGGCTCCAGACGGATCAACCTCTCCCATACCCCCCTCATGGTGGGCTCCAGACGGATCAACCACTCCCCCCCCTCATGGTGGGCTCCAGACGGATCAACCTCTCCCATACCCCCTCATGGTGGGCTCCAGACGGATCAACCTCTCCCATACCCTCCCATTGTGGGCTCCAGACGGATCAACCTCTCCCATACCCCCTCATGGTGGGCTCCAGAAGGATCAACCTCTCCCATACCCCCTCAACCTCTCCCATACCCCCTCAACCTCTCCCATACCCCCTCATGGTGGACTCCAGACGGATCAACCTCTCCCATACCCCCTCATGGTGGGCTCCAGACGGATCAACCTCTCCCATACCCTCCCATTGTGGGCTCCAGACGGATCAACCTCTCCCATACCCTCCCATTGTGGGCTCCAGACGGATCAACCTCTCCCATACCCTCCCATTGTGGGCTCCAGACGGATCAACCACTCCCCCCTCATGGTGGGCTCCAGACGGATCACAACCTCTCCCATACCCCCTCATGGTGGGCTCCAGACGGATCAACCTCTCCCATACCTTCCCATTGTGGGCTCCAGACGGATCAACCTCTCCCATACCCCCTCATGGTGGGCTCCAGACGGATCAACCTCTCCCATACCCCCTCATGGTGGGCTCCAGACGGATCAACCTCTCCCATATCCCCTCATGGTGGCCTCCAGACGGATCAACCTCTCCCATACCCCCTCCCATGGTGGGCTCCAGACGGATCAACCTTTCCCATACCCCCCCTCCCATGGTGGGCTCCAGACGGATCAACCTCTCCCATACCCCCTTATGGTGGGCTCCAGACGGATCAACCTCTCCCATATCCCCTCATGGTGGGCTCCAGACGGATCAACCTCTCCCATACCCCCCTCCCATGGTGGGCTCCAGACGGATCAACCTCTCCCATACCCCCTCCCATGGTGGGCTCCAGACGGATCAACCTCTCCCATACCCCCCCCCATGGTGGGCTCCAGACGGATCAACCTCTCCCATACCCCCCCCCATGGTGGGCTCCAGACGGATCAACCTCTCCCATACCCCCTTATGGTGGGCTCCAGACGGATCAACCTCTCCCATACCCCCTTATGGTGGGCTCCAGACGGATCAACCTCTCCCATACCCCCTCATGGTGGGCTCCAGACGGATCAACCTCTCCCATATCCCCTCATGGTGGGCTCCAGACGGATCAACCTCTCCCATACCCCCCCTCCCATGGTGGGCTCCAGACGGATCAACCACTCCCCCTCATGGTGGGCTCCAGACGGATCAACCTCTCCCATACCCCCTCATGGTGGGCTCCAGACGGATCAACCTCTCCCATACCCTCCCATTGTGGGCTCCAGACGGATCAACCTCTCCCATACCCCCTCATGGTGGGCTCCAGACGGATCAACCTCTCCCATACCCCTCAACCTCCCATACCCCTCAACCTCTCCCATACCCCCACATGGTGGGCTCAGACGGATCAACCTCTCCCATACCCCCTCATGGTGGGCTCCAGACGGATCAACCTCTCCCATACCCTCTCATGGTGGGCTCCAGACGGATCAACCTCTCCCATACCCCCTCATGGTGGGCTCCAGACGGATCAACCTCTCCCATACCCCCCTCCCATGGTGGGCTCCAGACGGATCAACCTCTCCCATACCCCCCTCCCATGGTGGGCTCCAGACGGATCAATCTCTCCCATACCCCCCCTCATAGTGGGCTCCAGACGGATCAACCTCTCCCATACCCCCATGGTGGGCTCCAGACGGATCAACCTCTCCCATACCCCCCCCCTCCCATGGTGGGCTCCAGACGGATCAATCTCTCCCATACCCCCTCATGGTGGGCTCCAGACGGATCAACCTCTCCCATACCCTCCCATGGTGGGCTCCAGACGGATCAACCTCTCCCATACCCCCTCATGGTGGGCTCCAGATGGATCAACCTCTCCCATACCCCCCCTCCCATGGTGGGCTCCAGACGGATCAACCTCTCCCATATCCCCTCATGGTGGGCTCCAGACGGATCAACCTCTCCCATACCCCCCCTCCCATGGTGGGCTCCAGACGGATCAACCTCTCCCATACCCCCTCCCATGGTGGGCTCCAGACGGATCAACCTCTCCCATATCCCCTCATGGTGGGCTCCAGACGGATCAACCTCTCCCATACCCCCCCTCCCATGGTGGGCTCCAGACGGATCAACCTCTCCCATACCCCCCTCATGGTGGGCTCCAGACGGATCAACCTCTCCCATACCCCCCTCATGGTGGGCTCCAGACGGATCAACCTCTCCCATACCCCCCTCATGGTGGGCCCAGACGGATCAACCTCTCCCATACCCCCCCTCCCATGGTGGGCTCCAGACGGATCAACCTCTCCCATACCCCCCCTCCCATGGTGGGCTCCAGACGGATCAACCTCTCCCATACCCCCCCTCCCATGGTGGGCTCCAGACGGATCAACCTCTCCCATGCCCCCCATGGTGGGCTCCAGACGGATCAACCTCTCCCATGCCCCCCATGGTGGGCTCCAGACGGATCAACCTCTCCCATACCCCCCTCATGGTGGGCTCCAGACGGATCAACCTCTCCCATACCCTCCCATTGTGGGCTCCAGACGGATCAACCTCTCCCATACCCCCTCATGGTGGGCTCCAGACGGATCAACCTCTCCCATACCCCCTCAACCTCCCATACCCCCTCAACCTCTCCCATACCCCCTCATGTTGGGCTCCAGACGGATCAACCTCTCCCATACCCCCCTCATGGTGGGCTCCAGACGGATCAACCACTCCCCCCTCATGGTGGGCTCCAGACGGATCACAACCTCTCCCATACCCCCTCATGGTGGGCTCCAGACGGATCAACCTCTCCCATACCCTCCCATTGTGGGCTCCAGACGGATCAACCTCTCCCATACCCCCCCATGGTGGGCTCCAGACGGATCAACCTCTCCCATACCCCCCCTCCCATTGTGGGCTCCAGACGGATCAACCTCTCCCATACCCCCTCATGGTGGGCTTCAGACGGATCAACCTCTCCCATACCCCCCTCGTGGTGGGCTCCAGACGGATCAACCTCTCCCATACCCCCCTCGTGGTGGGCTCCAGACGGATCAACCTCTCCCATACCCCCTCATGGTGGGCTCCAGACGGATCAACCTCTCCCATACCCTCTCATGGTGGGCTCCAGACGGATCAACCTCTCCCATACCCCCTCATGGTGAGCTCCAGACGGATCAACCTCTCCCATACCCCCCCATGGTGGGCTCCAGACGGATCAACCTATCCCATACCCCCCCTCATGGTGGGCTCCAGACGGATCAACCTCTCCCATACCCCCCCTCATGGTGGGCTCCAGACGGATCAACCTCTCCCATACCCCCCATGGTGGGCCCAGACGGATCAACCTCTCCCATACCCCCTCCCATGGTGGGCTCCAGACGGATCAACCTCTCCCATACCCCCCCCATGGTGGGCTCCAGACGGATCAACCTCTCCCACACCCCCCCGCCCATGGTGGGCTCCAGACGGATCAACCTCTCCCATGCCCCCCATGGTGGGCTCCAGACGGATCAACCTCTCCCATGCCCCCATGGTGGGCTCCAGACGGATCAACCTCTCCCATACCCCCTCATGGTGGGCTCCAGACGGATCAACCTCTCCCATACCCTCCCATTGTGGGCTCCAGACGGATCAACCTCTCCCATACCCCTCATGGTGGGCTCCAGACGGATCAACCTCTCCCATACCCCCTCAACCTCCCATACCCCCTCAACCTCTCCCATACCCCCTCATGGTGGGCTCCAGACGGATCAACCTCTCCCATACCCCCTCATGGTGGGCTCCAGACGGATCAACCACTCCCCCCTCATGGTGGGCTCCAGACGGATCACAACCTCTCCCATACCCCCTCATGGTGGGCTCCAGACGGATCAACCTCTCCCATACCCTCCCATTGTGGGCTCCAGACGGATCAACCTCTCCCATACCCCCCCATGGTGGGCTCCAGACGGATCAACCTCTCCCATACCCCCCTCCCATTGTGGGCTCCAGACGGATCAACCTCTCCCATACCCCTCATGGTGGGCTCCAGACGGATCAACCTCTCCCATACCCCCCCTCGTGGTGGGCTCCAGACGGATCAACCTCTCCCATACCCCCCCTCGTGGTGGGCTCCAGACGGATCAACCTCTCCCATACCCCCTCATGGTGGGCTCCAGACGGATCAACCTCTCCCATACCCTCTCATGGTGGGCTCCAGACGGATCAACCTCTCCCATACCCCCTCATGGTGAGCTCCAGACGGATCAACCTCTCCCATACCCCCCCATGGTGGGCTCCAGACGGATCAACCTATCCCATACCCCCTCATGGTGGGCTCCAGACGGATCAACCTCTCCCATACCCCCTCATGGTGGGCTCCAGACGGATCAACCTCTCCCATACCCTCCCATTGTGGGCTCCAGACGGATCAACCTCTCCCATACCCCCTCATGGTGGGCTCCAGAAGGATCAACCTCTCCCATACCCCCTCAACCTCCCATACCCCCTCAACCTCTCCCATACCCCCTCATGGTGGGCTCCAGACGGATCAACCTCTCCCATACCCCCTCATGGTGGGCTCCAGACGGATCAACCACTCCCCCCTCATGGTGGGCTCCAGACGGATCAACCTCTCCCATACCCCCTCATGGTGGGCTCCAGACGGATCAACCTCTCCCATACCTTCCCATTGTGGGCTCCAGACGGATCAACCTCTCCCATACCCCCTCATGGTGGGCTCCAGACGGATCAACCTCTCCCATACCCCCTCATGGTGGGCTCCAGACGGATCAACCTCTCACATACCCCCTCATGGTGGGCTCCAGACGGATCAACCTCTCCCATATCCCCTCATGGTGGCCTCCAGACGGATCAACCTCTCCCATACCCCCCCTCCCATGGTGGGCTCCAGACGGATCAACCTTTCCCATACCCCCTCCCATGGTGGGCTCCAGACGGATCAACCTCTCCCATACCCCCTTATGGTGGGCTCCAGACGGATCAACCTCTCCCATATCCCCTCATGGTGGGCTCCAGACGGATCAACCTCTCCCATACCCCCCCCTCCCATGGTGGGCTCCAGATGGATCAACCTCTCCCATACCCCCCTCCCATGGTGGGCTCCAGACGGATCAACCTCTCCCATACCCCCCCTCCCATGGTGGGCTCCAGACGGATCAACCTCTCCCATACCCCCTCCCATGGTGGGCTCCAGACGGATCAACCTCTCCCATACCCCCTTATGGTGGGCTCCAGACGGATCAACCTCTCCCATACCCCCTTATGGTGGGCTCCAGACGGATCAACCTCTCCCATACCCCCTCATGGTGGGCTCCAGACGGATCAACCTCTCCCATATCCCCTCATGGTGGGCTCCAGACGGATCAACCTCTCCCATACCCCCCCTCCCATGGTGGGCTCCAGACGGATCAACCACTCCCCCCTCATGGTGGGCTCCAGACGGATCAACCTCTCCCATACCCCCTCATGGTGGGCTCCAGACGGATCAACCTCTCCCATACCCTCCCATTGTGGGCTCCAGACGGATCAACCTCTCCCATACCCCCTCATGGTGGGCTCCAGACGGATCAACCTCTCCCATACCCCCTCAACCTCCCATACCCCCTCAACCTCTCCCATACCCCCACATGGTGGGCTCCAGACGGATCAACCTCTCCCATACCCCCCTCATGGTGGGCTCCAGACGGATCAACCACTCCCATACCCCCCCTCCCATGGTGGGCTCCAGACGGATCAACCTCTCCCATACCCCCCCTCCCATGGTGGGCTCCAGACGGATCAATCTCTCCCATACCCCCTCATAGTGGGCTCCAGACGGATCAACCTCTCCCATACCCCCCATGGTGGGCTCCAGACGGATCAACCTCTCCCATACCCCCCCCCCTCCCATGGTGGGCTCCAGACGGATCAATCTCTCCCATACCCCCTCATGGTGGGCTCCAGACGGATCAACCTCTCCCATACCCTCCCATGGTGGGCTCCAGACGGATCAACCTCTCCCATACCCCCTCATGGTGGGCTCCAGATGGATCAACCTCTCCCATACCCCCCCTCCCATGGTGGGCTCCAGACGGATCAACCTCTCCCATACCCCCCCATGGTGGGCTCCAGACGGATCAACCTCTCCCATACCCCCTCCCATGGTGGGCTCCAGACGGATCAACCTCTCCCATATCCCCTCATGGTGGGCTCCAGACGGATCAACCTCTCCCATACCCCCCCTCCCATGGTGGGCTCCAGACGGATCAACCTCTCCCATACCCCCCTCCCATGGTGGGCTCCAGACGGATCAACCTCTCCCATATCCCCTCATGGTGGGCTCCAGACGGATCAACCTCTCCCATACCCCCTCCCATGGTGGGCTCCAGACGGATCAACCTCTCCCATACCCCCCCTCATGGTGGGCTCCAGACGGATCAACCTCTCCCATACCCCCTCATGGTGGGCTCCAGACGGATCAACCTCTCCCATACCCCCCTCATGGTGGGCTCCAGACGGATCAACCTCTCCCATACCCCCTCATGGTGGGCCCAGACGGATCAACCTCTCCCATACCCCCTCCCATGGTGGGCTCCAGACGGATCAACCTCTCCCATACCCCCTCCCATGGTGGGCTCCAGACGGATCAACCTCTCCCATACCCCCCCTCCCATGGTGGGCTCCAGACGGATCAACCTCTCCCATGCCCCCCATGGTGGGCTCCAGACGGATCAACCTCTCCCATGCCCCCCATGGTGGGCTCCAGACGGATCAACCTCTCCCATGCCCCCCCTCATGGTGGGCTCCAGACGGATCAACCTCTCCCATACCCCCTCATGGTGGGCTCCAGACGGATCAACCTCTCCCATACCCCCTCATGGTGGGCTCCAGACGGATCAACCTCTCCCATACCCCCCCATGGTGGGCTCCAGACGGATCAACCTCTCCCATATCCCCTCATGGTGGGCTCCAGACGGATCAACCTCTCCCATATCCCCTCATGGTGGGCTCCAGACGGATCAACCTCTCCCATACCCCCCCATGGTGGGCTCCAGACGGATCAACCTCTCCCATATCCCCTCATGGTGGGCTCCAGACGGATCAACCTCTCCCATACCCCCTCATGGTGGGCTCCAGACGGATCAACCTCTCCCATACCCCCCCATGGTGGGCTCCAGACGGATCAACCTCTCCCATATCCCCTCATGGTGGGCTCCAGACGGATCAACCTCTCCCATACCCCCCCATGGTGGGCTCCAGACGGATCAACCTCTCCCATATCCCCTCATGGTGGGCTCCAGACGGATCAACCTCTCCCATACCCCCCCATGGTGGGCTCCAGACGGATCAACCTCTCCCATATCCCCTCATGGTGGGCTCCAGACGGATCAACCTCTCCCATACCCCCACTCCCATGGTGGGCTCCAGACGGATCAACCTCTCCCATACCCCCCCTCCCATGGTGGGCTCCAGACGGATCAACCTCTCCCATACCCCCCCATGGTGGGCTCCAGACGGATCAACCTCTCCCATACCCCCCCATGGTGGGCTCCAGAGGGAGGGTTGAATGACCATGTCACTCCTTCCTTCAGTAATTCATTTTGAATCTTGTTGTGATCCAGCTCTTTCAGAGCTTCTCCTAGCTCTTTGAAGTTGGTGCCATTGTCTGTTCTGATACTTGTTACTGGGCCCCTTCGACAGATGAACCTGCGCAGGGCATTGATGCAGGAATCAGTATCCAGATAAGTAGCTACTTCTAGATGGACAGCTCGACTCACAAGACAAGTAAAGATCACACCATACTGCTTCACATGATCTGATAGAAGGTCGGCTCTAGCTTGGAGAACAGAAGATGGCCGACCTTCCACAAGATCGTGTGTCACATGATTTGCCGCCTTTCACCCATGTGGGCATAGATTACTTCGGCCCCATAGAGGTGAAGCCAGGCCGCCTGTAGAAGACACAGCTCTTAAGGATCTTCCTTGCTAAAGAGTTGGCACAGGGTATCCAATATCGCTGGCGAAGTCTAGAAAGCATGTGGCCTCTCCCAGAGGGGCCAACCTGCTCATTGATGTGGAGTAAGATCAGTCTGGAGATGTGGGAAGTCTTTGGGAAGGATCATGGGATTCTTTAGTTTCCGTAGGCATAGCAGCTTTGCTTAACCTTCCCCCTCCTCTCAGAATGCCATTGTCAACAATTGGATCAAGCTTACAGATTGAGGCGCTTCTCTTGGCACGTTGTTTTCCTTTCACAACTAGTGCAAGTTCTTGTTTAAAGTGCTGTCGTTGCTCAAATCGAACGTCTAGGTCATCCACAGACAGACGTTCTTTTCCAAACGTCAGTTTGAACTTGTCAATTTGGTCCTTCAGTGAGTTTGTTCGACTCTGATCTGATCCTGGATCAGTTTGTGTGAGAACGTTCCTTCTCTGGCTTAACTGTTATAATACTACAAGGTACTGTTATAGTACTACAAGGTACTGTTATAATACTACAGGGTACTGTTATAGTACTACAGGGTACTGTTATAGTACTACACGGTACTGTTATAATACTACAGGGTACTGTTATAGTACTACAGGGTACTGTTATAGTACTACAAGGTACTGTTATAATACTACAAGGTACTGTTATAGTACTACAAGGTACTGTTATAGTACTACAAGGTACTGTTATAGTACTACAAGGTACTGTTATAGTACTACAAGGTACTGTTATAGTACTACAAGGTACTGTTATAATACTACAAGGTACTGTTATAGTACTACAAGGTACTGTTATAGTACTACAAGGTACTGTTATAGTACTACAAGGTACTGTTATAGTACTACAAGGTACTGTTATAATACTACCAATATAAGGCACTGTTATAGTACTACAAGGTACTGTTATAGTACTACAAGGTACTGTTATAGTACTACAAGGTACTGTTATAATACTACCAATATAAGGCACTGTTATAATACTACAAGGTACTGTTATAATACTACAAGGTACTGTTATAGTACTACAAGGTACTGTTATAGTACTACAAGGTACTGTTATAATACTACCAATATAAGGCACTGTTATAATACTACAAGGTACTGTTATAATACTACCACTACATGGTACTGTTGTAGTATTATAACAGTACCTTATAGTATTATACGGTATTGTTATAATACTACCACTATGAGATACTGTTATAGTACTACAATGCACTGTTATAATACTATAAAATAATGTTATAATACTACAAGGTACTGTTATGGTACTACAAGGTAATGTTATGGTACTACAAGGTACTGTTATGGTACTACAAGGTACTGTTATGGTAATACAAGGTACTGTTATGGTACTACAAGGTACTGTTATGGTACTACAAGGTACTGTTATGGTACTACAAGGTACTGTTATGGTAATACAAGGTACTGTTATGGTAATACAAGGTACTGTTATAGTACTACAAGGTACTGTTATAGTACTACAAGGTACTGTTATAGTACTACAAGGTACTGTTATAGTACTACAAGGTACTGTTATAGTACTACAAGGTACTGTTATAGTACTACAAGGTACTGTTATAGTACTACAGGGTACTGTTATAGTACTACAGGGTACTGTTATAGTACTACAGGGTACTGTTATAGTACTACAAGGTACTGTTATAGTACTACAAGGTACTGTTATAGTACTACAGGGTACTGTTATAGTACTACAGTGTACTGTTATAGTACTACAGGGTACTGTTATAGTACTACAGGGTACTGTTATAGTACTACAGGGTACTGTTATAGTACTACAATGTACTGTTATAGTACTACAAGGTACTGTTATAGTACCACAATGTACTGTTATAGTACCACAAGGTACTGTTATAGTACCACAAGGTGCTGTTATAGTACCACAAGGTGCTGTTATAGTACCACAAGGTGCTGTTATAGTACCACAAGGTGCTGTTATAGTACCACAAGGTGCTGTTATAGTACCACAAGGTGCTGTTATAGTACCACAAGGTACTGTTATAGTACCACAAGGTACTGTTATAGTACCACAAGGTACTGTTATAGTACCACAAGGTACTGTTATAGTACCACAAGGTACTGTTATGGTACCACAAGGTACTGTTATGGTACCACAAGGTACTGTTATGGTACCACAAGGTACTGTTATGGTACTACAAGGTACTGTTATAGTACTACAAGGTCATGTTATAATACTACCAATACAAGGCACTGTTGTAGTATTATAACATTACCTTATAGTATTATACGGTATTGTTATAATACTACCACTATGAGATACTGTTATAGTACTACAATGCACTGTTATAATACTATAAAATAATGTTATAATACTACAAGGTACGGTTATGGTAATACACGGTACTGTTATGGTAATACAAGGTACTGTTATGGTAATACAAGGTACTGTTATGGTAATACAAGGTACTGTTATGGTACTACAAGGTACTGTTATGGTACTACAAGGTACTGTTATGGTACTACAAGGTACTGTTATGGTACTACAAGGTACTGTTATGGTACTACAAGGTACTGTTATGGTACTACAAGGTACTGTTATGGTAATACAAGGTACTGTTATAGTACTACAATGTGCTGTTATAATACTACAAGGTACTGTTATAATACTACAATGTGCTGTTATAATACTACAAGGTACTGTTATAGTACTACAAGGTACTGTTATAGTACTACAAGGTACTGTTATGGTAATACACGGTACTGTTATGGTAATACAAGGTACTGTTATAGTACTACAAGGTACTGTTATAATACTACAATGTAATGTTATAATACTACAATGTACTGTTATAGTACTACAAGGTACTGTTATAGTACTACAAGGTACTGTTATAGTACTACAAGGTACTGTTATAGTACTACAAGGTACTGTTATAGTACTACAAGGTACTGTTATAGTACTACACGGTACTGTTATAGTACTACACGGTACTGTTATAGTACTACAAGGTACTGTTATAGTACTACAAGGTACTATTATAATACTACAAGGTACTGTTATAATACTACAAGGTACTGTTATAATACTACAAGGTACTGTTATAATACTACAATGTACTGTTAATACTACCACTCCAATGTACTGTTATAATACTACCACTCCAATGTACTGTTATAATACTACACGGTACTGTTATAGTACTACACGGTACTGTTATAATACTACAAGGTACTATTATAATACTACAAGGTACTATTATAATACTACAAGGTACTGTTATAATACTACAAGGTACTGTTATAATACTACAATGTACTATTATAATACTACAATGTACTGTTATGGTACTACAAGGTACTATTATAATACTACAAGGTACTGTTATAGTGCTACCGCTGCAAGGCACTAGATCACTTGTTTTGAACCTGCCCATATGTAGCTTGTTTTTGTTCGCAGGTTCAGAAATGGCAGAAAGATTGCAAATAATAATACTGCTGAGTGGTTTGAAAAGTCAATCGATCAATAACATAATACTTTTTTACCAAAATTGTTTATCTATAAGTTACAATCTGTAAGAAAGTATGAGAATAGAAAGGTTCAGAACGTTTGTGAAAACAGCACAGTGGGAAAAGTTATGACAGAAATCAACACTGGAAAGTTTTCAGAGATGGATGTGAGGGGTTGAAAGGAGCTGAATGGACTAAAAACAAACTAAAGATAACTTCTATAAACTGTGAAATGTCTTTATGTATAAAGTGGAGGTAGGAGCCTACTGTGGTGTTGTAGGGTGTGGTAGGAGCCTACTGTGGTGTTGTAGGGTGTTGTAGGGTGTTGTAGGAGCCTACTGTGGTGTTGTAGGGTGTTGTAGGGTGTGGTAGGAGCCTACTGCAAGTGGTGTTGTAGGGTGTGGTAGGAGCCTACAGTAAGTGGTGTGGTAGGGTGTGGTAGGAGCCTACTGTAAGTGGTGTTGTCCATTTAGTTTACTCCGATTAGGGGAGGGGTGTGGTAGGGTGTGGTAGGAGCCTACTGTAAGTGGTGTTTACTCCGATTAGGGGAGGGGTGTGGTAGGGTGTGGTAGGAGCCTACTGTAAGTGGTGTTTACTCCGATTAGGGGAGGGGGGTGGTAGGGTTGTTCAGGAGTCTTTTGGTTTACTTACGATCCCCTAACCAGTGGGGCACTGTAAGCCTTTTGACTAGATGTTCAGGACTTCTTATCGCTTGGTGGCAGAAGCTGTTTAGAAGCCTCTTGGACCTAGACTTGGCGCTCCGGTACCACTTGCCGTGTGGTAGCAGAGATTACAGTCTATGACTGGGGTGGCTGGGGTCTGACCATTTTGAGGGCCTTTCTCTGACACCGCCTGGTATAGAGGTCCTGGTATAGAGGTCCTGGTATAGAGGTCCTGGTATAGAGGTCCTGGTATAGAGGTCCTGGTATAGAGGTCCTGGTATAGAGGTCCTGGTATAGAGGTCCTGGTATAGAGGTCCAGGATGAGCACAGCTCAGAGAGAACATTGACTGTAAATTCCCCTTGGGAATTTTGATCGAATCAACTCAATATTAGCTACTTTTAATGTAACAAACACAAAATGAATTATGCAAGAGATTGAGATCGATCAAAATTCCCACAGTAAATAGAAAGTTGAGCTCGTGCTTCTCTGGGCCGATAGTTCTTCACGGCAGTCCAGGATGAGCACAGCTCAGAGGGAACATAAGGTACCCTGTGTCTTCGTGTTGTGTTGCCAGACGGGGTAACACAACTACCTGCCCTCCCCTTCTCCCTCATCCCTTCACCTGGTATCTAAATATATGGTTATTTATGGATCAACTGTCGAGCAAACATCTGTTTGATGGCCTAATTAGAGATGAGGTGTGTGTGTGTCAGTGTGTGTGTGTCAGTGTGTGTGTGTCAGTGTGCGTGTGTCAGTGTGTGTGTGTCAGTGTGCGTGTGTCAGTGTGCGTGTGTCAGTGTGCGTGTGTCAGTGTGCGTGTGTCAGTGTGCGTGTGTCAGTGTGCGTGTGTCAGTGTGCGTGTGTCAGTGTGCGTGTGTCAGTGTGTGTGTGTCAGTGTGTGTGTGTCAGTGTGCGTGTGTCAGTGTGCGTGTGTCAGTGTGCGTGTTTCAGTGTGCGTGTGTCAGTGTGCGTGTGTCAGTGTGCGTGTGTCAGTGTGCGTGTGTCAGCGTGTGTCAGCGTGTGTGTCAGTGTGCGTGTGTCAGTGTGCGTGTGTCAGTGTGCGTGTGCGTGCGTGTGTCAGTGTGCGTGTGTCAGTGTGCGTGTGTCAGTGTGTGTGTGTGTGTGCGTGCATGTGTCAGTGTGTGTGTGTGTGTCTGTGTGCGTGTGTGTCTGTGTGCGTGCATGTGTCAGTGTGTGTGTGTCTGTGTGCGTGCATGTGTCAGTGTGTGTGTGTGTGTGTGTGTGTGTCTGTGTGCGTGTGAGTGTGTGTGTGTGTCTGTGTGTGTGTGTCAGTGTGTGTGTGTGTGTGTGTGTGTGTGTGTGTGTGTGTGTGTGTGTGTGTGTGTGTGTGTGTGTGTGTGTGTGTGTGTGTGTGTGTGTGTGTGTGTGTGTGTGTGTGTGTGTGTGTGTGTGTGTGTGTGTGCCTTCAAAGTATTTAGACCCCTTGATTTTCTTCCACATTTTGTTACTTTACTTTTTATAAAATTGGAGAGTTGTATCAGACCGTTAGATTAGCAGGCCCATGTTAATCTCTCTAGGGTACGTGGAGAGTTGTATCAGACCGTTAGAGATTAGCAGGCCCATGTTAATCTCTCTAGGGTACGTGGAGAGTTGTATCAGACCGTTAGATTAGCAGGCCCATGTTAACCTCTCTAGGGTACGTGGAGAGTTGTATCAGACCGTTAGAGATTAGCAGGCCCATGTTAATCTCTCTAGGGTATGTGGAGAGTTGTATCAGACCGTTAGATTAGCAGGCCCATGTTAATCTCTAAAATTGGAGAGTTGTATCAGACCGTTAGAGATTAGCAGGCCCATGTTAATCTCTCTAGGGTACGTGGAGAGTTGTATCAGACCGTTAGATTAGCAGGCCCATGTTAACCTCTCTAGGGTACGTGGAGAGTTGTATCAGACCGTTAGAGATTAGCAGGCCCATGTTAACCTCTCTAGGGTACGTGGAGAGTTGTATCAGACCGTTAGAGATTAGCAGGCCCATGTTAATCTCTCTAGGGTACGTGGAGAGTTGTATCAGACCGTTAGAGATTAGCAGGCCCATGTTAATCTCTCTAGGGTACGTGGAGAGTTGTATCAGACCGTTAGAGATTAGCAGGCCCATGTTAATCTCTCTAGGGTACGTGGAGAGTTGTATCAGACCGTTAGATTAGCAGGCCCATGTTAATCTCTCTAGGGTACGTGGAGAGTTGTATCAGACCGTTAGATTAGCAGGCCCATGTTAATCTCTCTAGGGTACGTGGAGAGTTGTATCAGACCGTTAGAGATTAGCAGGCCCATGTTAACCTCTCTAGGGTACGTGGAGAGTTGTATCAGACCGTTAGAGATTAGCAGGCCCATGTTAACCTCTCTAGGGTACGTGGAGAGTTGTATCAGACCGTTAGAGATTAGCAGGCCCATGTTAACCTCTCTAGGGAACGTGGAGAGTTGTATCAGACCGTTAGAGATTAGCAGGCCCATGTTAACCTCTCTAGGGTACGTGAGACGCTAGCGTCTGGCGAACATCCAGTAATTCAATTTCAGAAATGCTCATTGTAAAAATTCTGAAAACAAAACATATTTTACATAGGTTTAAATATTAACTTCTTGTTAAACCAACCACAGTGTCATATTTATAAAATGCTTTTCAGCGAAAGCATACCTAGCCCAGAACATACCTAGCCCAGAACAACCTAGCCCAGAACATACCTAGCCCAGAACAACCTAGCCCAGAACATACCTAGCCCAGAACAACCTAGCCCAGAACATACCTAGCCCAGAACAACCTAGCCCAGAACATACCTAGCCCAGAACAACCTAGCCCAGGACATACCTAGCCCAGGACAACCTAGCCCAGAACATACCTAGCCCAGAACATACCTAGCCCAGGACATACTTAGCCCAGAACATACTTAGCCCAGAACATACTTAGCCCAGAACATACCTAGCCCAGAATATACCTAGCCCAGAACATACCTAGCCCAGAACATACCTAGCCCAGAACAACCTAGCCCAGAACATACCTAGCCCAGAACAACCTAACCCAGAACATACCTAGCCCAGAACAACCTAGCCCAGAACAACCTAGCCCAGAACATACCTAGCCCAGAACATACCTAGCCCAGAACATACCTAGCCCAGAACATACCTAGCCCAGAACATACCTAGCCCAGAACATACCTAGCCCAGGACATACCTAGCCCAGAACATACCTAGCCCAGAACATACCTAGCCCAGAACATACCTAGCCCAGAACATACCTAGCCCAGAACATAGCCCAGTTGACAAATTATTACGAACAGTAACCAGCCAAGCAGAAGCGTTACAAAACTCAGAAATAGAGATAAAATTAATCTCTTACCTTTGATGATCTTCATATGGTGGCAATCAGAAGACATTCATTTACTCAATATACCATTTCCTTCTGGTGTAGACCCTCCACTATATACCTTCCTCCTATACCCATTACCTTCTGGTGTAGACCCTCCACTATATACCTTCCTCCTACAGATACCCATTACCTTCTGGTGTAGACCCTCCACTATATACCTTCCTCCTATAACCATTACCTTCTGGTGTAGACCCTCCACTATATACCTTCCTCCTATAACCATTACCTTCTGGTGTAGACCCTCCACTATATACCCTCCTCCTATACCCATTACCTTCTGGTGTAGACCCTCCACTATATACCTTCCTCCTATAACCATTACCTTCTGGTGTAGACCCTCCACTATATACCCTCCTCCTACAGATACCCATTACCTTCTGGTGTAGACCCTCCACTATATACCTTCCTCCTATAACCATTACCTTCTGGTGTAGACCCTCCGCTATATACCTTCCTCCTACAGATACCCATTACCTTCTGGTGTAGACCCTGTCAACCTCAGCACTCCATCAGTGACATGAATTAAGTACATTTCATATTCTCAGAACCCAACAGTGGTTAGAATGGATACTTCAGAGTACCGTTCGGAAATGTTCTCATCGAATAGATGCTTCGGCGGTTGTAGATGTTCTAGACTCAACTTCAAGCTGCAGACGAGTCATGAAACGTTTTACCCTTGTTCTGTATCGATAGTCTGAGTTGATGTTCTTGTTCTGTATCTCTCCCCTCTCCCCCTCTCCCCTCTCTCTCCCCCTGCCCCTCTCCCCCTCTCCCCTCTCCCTCCCCCTGCCCCTCTCCCCTCTCCCCTCTCCCTCCCCCTGCCCCTCTCCCCTCTCCCCTCTCCCTCCCCCTGCCCCTCTCCCCCTCTCCCCTCTCCCTCCCCTGCCCCTCTCCCCCTCTCCCCTCTCCCTCCCCCTGCCCCTCTCCCCTCTCCCCTCTCCCTCCCCCCTGCCCCTCTCCCCTCTCCCCCCTCTCCCTCCCCCTGCCCCTCTCCCCTCTCCCCCCTCCCCTCCCCTGCCCCTCTCCCCTCCCTCCCCTGCCCCCCTCCCCTCCCCCTCCCCCTCCCCTCTCCCTCCCCCTCCCCTCCCCCCCTCTCCCTCCCCCCTCTCCCTCTCCCTCTCCCTCCCCCTCTCCCCTCTCTCTCCCCCTCTCCCTCTCTCTCCCCCTCTCCCTCTCTCTCCCCCTCTCCCCTCTCTCTCCCCCTCTCCCCTCTCCCTCCCCCTCTCCCCCTTCTCCCTCCCCCCTCTCCCCCTCCCCTCTCCCTCTCCTCTCCCTTCTCTCCCCCTCTCCCCCCTCTCCCCCCTCCCCTCCCCTCCCCTCTCTCCCCTGCCCCTCTCCCCCCCCTCCCCTGCTCCTCTCCCCCTCTCCCTCTCTCCCCCTCTCCCCTCTCCCCCTGCCCCTCTCCCCCTCTCCCCTCTCTCTCCCCTCTCCCTCCCCCTCTCCCCTCTCCTCCCTCCCTCCCCCCCCTCTCTCCCTCTCTCTCCCTCTCCCTCTCTCCCCTCCCCCTCCCCCTCTCTCTCCCCCCCTCCCCCTCTCTCTCTCCCCCCTCTCCCCCTGCCCCTCTCCCCTCTCTCTCCCCCCTCTCTCTCTCTACAGTGCGTCTGCGTGTGGAGCGGTTGTCTATAATTGAGCAGTGTATTTCCCAGTGTTCTAAGGCCTACACACAATCAGCCCTGCTTCTGGACCTGGCCTCACTGCTCAGAGTCGCAGGTAACACACACACACCTAGAGTTTAACCGGGGGAAGAGTTTAACCGTGACACCCGGGGGAAGAGTTTAACCGTGACACCCGGGGGAAGAGTTTAACCGTGACACCCGGGGGAAGAGTTTAACCGTGACACCCAGGGGAAGAGTTTAACCGTGACACCCAGGGGAAGAGTTTAACCGTGACACCCGGGGGAAGAGTTTAACCGTGACACACACCTAGAGTTTAACTGTGACACCCGGGGGAAGAGTTTAACCGTGACACCCGGGGGAAGAGTTTAACCGTGACACCCGGGGGAAGAGTTTAACCGTGACACCCGGGGGAAGAGTTTAACCGTGACACCCGGGGGAAGAGTTTAACCGTGACACCCGGGGGAAGAGTTTAACCGTGACACCCAGGGGAAGAGTTTAACCGTGACACCCGGGGGAAGAGTTTAACCGTGACACCCGGGGGAAGAGTTTAACCGTGACACCCGGGGGAAGAGTTTAACCGTGACACCCGGGGGAAGAGTTTAACCGTGACACCCGGGGGAAGAGTTTAACCGTGACACCCTGATAACACAACAGGAGCACTCCATGGGGAACAGTTTCACAGAATAAACATGAAGACTTCTGATTTGGCAACTCTTTAGTGGCTGTAAGGGTCCAACCAGTGTTTCTATGTCTCCAGGTGGAGGTGTAAGGGTCTAACCAGTGTTTATCTGTCTCCAGGTGGTGATGAGTAGAGGTGTAAGGGTCTAACCAGTGTTTATCTGTCTCCAGGTGGTGATGAGTGGAGGTGTAAGGGTCTAACCAGTGTTTCTATGTCTCCAGGTGGTGATGAGTAGAGGTATAAGGGTCTAACCAGTCTTTCTCTGCTTCCAGGTGGTGATGAGTGGAGGTGTAAGGGTCTAACCAGTGTTTCTCTGCTTCCAGGTGGTGATGAGTGGAGGTGTAAGGGTCTAACCAGTGTTTCTCTGCTTCCAGGTGGTGATGAGTGGAGGTGTAAGGGTCTAACCAGTGTCTCTATGTCTCCAGGTGGTGATGAGTGGAGGTGTAAGGGTCTAACCAGTGTTTCTCTGCTTCCAGGTGGTGATGAGTAGAGGTGTAAGGGTCTAACCAGTGTTTCTCTGTCTCCAGGTGGTGATGAGTGGAGGTGTAAGGGTCTAACCAGTGTTTCTCTGCTTCCAGGTGGTGATGAGTAGAGGTGTAAGGGTCAAACCAGTGTTTCTATGTCTCCAGGTGGTGATGAGTGGAGGTGTAAGGGTCTAACCAGTATTTCTCTGTCTCCAGGTGGAGGTATAAGGGTCTAACCAGTATTTCTCTGCTTCCAGGTGGTGATGAGTGGAGGTGTAAGGGTCTAACCAGTGTTTCTCTGTCTCCAGGTGGTGATGAGTGGAGGTGTAAGGGTCTAACCAGTATTTCTCTGTCTCCAGGTGGAGGTATAAGGGTCTAACCAGTGTTTCTATGTATCCAGGTGGTGATGAGTGGAGGTGTAAGGGTCTAACCAGTGTTTCTATGTCTCCAGGTGGAGGTGTAAGGGTCTAACCAGTGTTTCTATGTCTCCAGGTGGAGGTGTAAGGGTCTAACCAGTGTTTCTATGTCTCCAGGTGGTGATGAGTGGAGGTGTAAGGGTCTAACCAGTATTTCTCTGTCTCCAGGTGGAGGTGTAAGGGTCTAACCAGTGTTTCTATGTCTCCAGGTGGAGGTGATGGTCTAGTGTTTCTATGAGGTGGTGATGAGTGGAGGTGTAAGGGTCTAACCAGTATTTCTCTGTCTCCAGGTGGAGGTGTAAGGGTCTAACCAGTGTTTCTATGTCTCCAGGTGGAGGTGTAAGGGTCTAACCAGTGTTTCTATGTCTCCAGGTGGAGGTGTAAGGGTCTAACCAGTGTTTCTATGTCTCCAGGTGGTGATGAGTGGAGGTGTAAGGGTCTAACCAGTGTTTCTCTGTCTCCAGGTGGAGGTGTAAGGGTCTAACCAGTGTTTCTATGTCTCCAGGTGGAGGTGTAAGGGTCTAACCAGTGTTTCTATGTCTCCAGGTGGTGATGAGTGGAGGTGTAAGGGTCTAACCAGTGTTTCTCTGTCTCCAGGTGGAGGTGTAAGGGTCTAACCAGTGTTTCTATGTCTCCAGGTGGTGATGAGTGGAGGTGTAAGGGTCTAACCAGTGTTTCTCTGCTTCCAGGTGGTGATGAGTGGAGGTGTAAGGGTCTAACCAGTGTTTCTCTGCTTCCAGGTGGTGATGAGTGGAGGTGTAAGGGTCTAACCAGTGTTTCTCTGTCTCCAGGTGGAGGTGTAAGGGTCTAACCAGTGTTTCTCTGCTTCCAGGTGGTGATGAGTGGAGGTGTAAGGGTCTAACCAGTGTTTCTCTGCTTCCAGGTGGTGATGAGTGGAGGTGTAAGGGTCTAACCAGTGTTTCTATGTCTCCAGGTGGAGGTGTAAGGGTCTAACCAGTGTTTCTCTGCTTCCAGGTGGTGATGAGTGGAGGTGTAAGGGTCTAACCAGTGTTTATCTGCTTCCAGGTGGTGATGAGTGGAGGTATAAGGGTCTAACCAGTGTTTCTCTGCTTCCAGGTGGTGATGAGTGGAGGTGTAAGGGTCTAACCAGTGTTTCTCTGCTTCCAGGTGGTGATGAGTGGAGGTGTAAGGGTCTAACCAGTGTTTCTGTCTCCAGGTGGTGATGAGTGGAGGTGTAAGGGTCTAACCAGTGTTTCTCTGTCTCCAGGTGGAGGTGTAAGGGTCTAACCAGTGTTTCTCTGCTTCCAGGTGGTGATGAGTAGAGGTATAAGGGTCTAACCAGTGTTTCTCTGCTTCCAGGTGGTGATGAGTGGAGGTGTAAGGGTCTAACCAGTGTTTCTCTGCTTCCAGGTGGTGATGAGTGGAGGTATAAGGGTCTAACCAGTGTTTCTCTGCTTCCAGGTGGAGGTATAAGGGTCTAACCAGTGTTTCTCTGCTTCCAGGTGGTGATGAGTAGAGGTATAAGGGTCTAACCAGTGTTTCTCTGCTTCCAGGTGGTGATGAGTGGAGGTGTAAGGGTCTAACCAGTGTTTCTCTGCTTCCAGGTGGTGATGAGTGGAGGTGTAAGGGTCTAACCAGTGTTTATCTGCTTCCAGGTGGTGATGAGTGGAGGTGTGAGGGTCTAACCAGTGTTTCTCTGCTTCCAGGTGGTGATGAGTGGAGGTGTAATGGTCTAACCAGTGTTTCTCTGCTTCCAGGTGGTGATGAGTGGAGGTGTAAGGGTCTAACCAGTGTTTCTATGTCTCCAGGTGGAGGTGTAAGGGTCTAACCAGTGTTTCTCTGTCTCCAGGTGGTGATGAGTGGAGGTGTAAGGGTCTAACCAGTGTTTCTATGTCTCCAGGTGGAGGTGTAAGGGTCTAACCAGTGTTTCTCTGCTTCCAGGTGGTGATGAGTGGAGGTATAAGGGTCAGGTGTTCTCTCTACTAGCTCAACAGGCTCTTCAGGCGCTGGACTACAAGACCTCCTACATACACTGTCAGGACCTCATGGCCTCAGGTGGGTTACATAACTGTAGTGGCGTTGTAGTAACGTTGTAGTAACTTTGTATTGCTGTAGTGTTGTAACATTGTAGTAACGTTGTAGTGGCGTTGTAGTAACGCTGTAGTAATGCTGTAGTAACGTTGTAGTAACTTTTGTATTGCTGTAGTGTTGTAACATTGTAGTAACGTTGTGTTGCAATGCTGTAGTAACAGTGTTGTAGTTACGTTGTACTCGTGGTATAGTAATGTAATGTTGTGGTAAATTTTGCAGAAAGCCCTGCCTCCAGCTGTTTGCTTAGAAACTCCAGGGACAGTAAGGAGGCCTGTATCTTGTGACCGTAGCGTAGGTGTAGGTATGTAAGGCAGGACCAAATCAGAGAGATAGGTAGCAGCCCATGTAATGCTTTGTAGGTTAGCAGTAAAACCACCTCAACAGGAAGCCAGGTTTGATGGGCCAGCGCTGGCGTAATATGCTATTTTTTGGGGGGTTCTACTCAACATTCTATCAGCTGTTTTTAAAACTAACTGAAGTTTATTCAGTGCTTTATCCGAGTAGCCGGAGAGTAGAGCATTGCAGTCGTCTAACCTCGAAAGCATTAGCTCCTCCGCATACTTTTTAGACAAAAGGTTTAGGGGGGAGGGGGGAGGAAGAGAGATATGAGTCTAACTCAGAGGTCCTTCAGTTTTTTGTTGTTGAGAGGACTGTACAACCATCGAGATTAATTGTCCACCAGCGTCATGTCTGAAAGACAGGCTTCCAGGGGAGGACATTTTGCATAGTAGTGGACGTTTGGGGAGGACATTTTGGAGCTGCACCATGCATAGTAGTGGACGTTTGGGTAGGACATTTTGGAGCTGCACCATGCATAGTAGTGGACGTTTGGGTAGGACATTTTGGAGCTGCACCATGCATAGTAGTGGACGTTTGGGTAGGACATTTTGGATCTGCACCATGCATAGTAGTGGACGTTTGGGTAGGACATTTTGGAGCTGCACCATGCATAGTAGTGGACGTTTGGGTAGGACATTTTGGATCTGCACCATGCATAGTAGTGGACGTTTGGGTAGGACATTTTGGATCTGCACCATGCATAGTAGTGGACGTTTGGGTAGGACATTTTGGATCTGCACCATGCATAGTAGTGGACGTTTGGGGAGGACATTTTGGATCTGCACCATGCATAGTAGTGGACGTTTGGGGAGGACATTTTGGAGCTGCACCATGCATAGTAGTGGACGTTTGGGTAGGACATTTTGGATCTGCACCATGCATAGTAGTGGACGTTTGGGGAGGACATTTTGGATCTGCACCATGCATAGTAGTGGACGTTTGGGTAGGACATTTTGGAGCTGCACCATGCATAGTAGTGGACGTTTGGGTAGGACATTTTGGATCTGCACCATGCATAGTAGTGGACGTTTGGGGAGGACATTTTGGAGCTGCACCATGCATAGTAGTGGACGTTTGGGTAGGACATTTTGGATCTGCACCATGCATAGTAGTGGACGTTTGGGGAGGACATTTTGGATCTGCACCATGCATAGTAGTGGACGTTTGGGGAGGACATTTTGGATCTGCACCATGCATAGTAGTGGACGTTTGGGGAGGACATTTTGGATCTGCACCATGCATAGTAGTGGACGTTTGGGGAGGACATTTTGGAGCTGCACCATGCATAGTAGTGGACGTTTGGGGAGGACATTTTGGATCTGCACCATGCATAGTAGTGGACGTTTGGGGAGGACATTTTGGATCTGCACCATGCATAGTAGTGGACGTTTGGGTAGGACATTTTGGATCTGCACCATGCATAGCAGTGGACGTTTGGGGAGGACATTTTGGATCTGCACCATGCATAGTAGTGGACGTTTGGGTAGGACATTTTGGATCTGCACCATGCATAGTAGTGGACGTTTGGGGAGGACATTTTGGATCTGCACCATGCATAGTAGTGGATGTTTGGGGAGGACATTTTGGATCTGCACCATGCATAGTAGTGGACGTTTATGTTTCCCGAATGACATCACCGTGAGGTAACATGCAGAGCCTTCGGAAAGTATTCGGACCCCTTGACTTTCTCCACATTTTGTTACGTTACAGCTTTTTTCTATAATTGATTAACTAAATAATTAACTTACACTAAAATGGTTAAAAAAATGTTTGGCATCAATCTACACGCAATACCCCATAATGACATTACAATACCCCATAATGACATTACAATACCCCATAATGACATTACAATACCCCATAATGACATTACAATACCCCATAATGACATTACAATACCCCATAATGACATTACAATACCCCATAATGACATCACAATACCCCATAATGACATCACAATACCCCATAATGACATCACAATACCCCATAATGACATCACAATACCCCATAATGACATCACAATACCCCATAATGACATTACAATACCCCATAATGACATCACAATACCCCATAATGACATAGCAATACCCCATAATGACATAGCAATACCCCATAATGACATTACAATACCCCATAATGACATTACAATACCCCATAATGACATTACAATACCCCATAATGACATTACAATACCCCATAATGACATTACAATACCCCATAATGACATTACAATACCCCATAATGACATTACAATACCCCATAATGACATTACAATACCCCATAATGACATTGCAATACCCCATAATGACATTACAATACCCCATAATGACATCACAATACCCCATGATGACATCACAATACCCCATAATGACAAAGCAAAAACAGGTGCAAATGTATTAAAAATAAATAACAGATACCTTATTTGCATAAATATTCAGACCCTTTGCTATGATACTCGAAAAATTGAGCTCAGGTGCATCCTGTTTCCATTGATCATCCTTGAGATGTTTCTACAACTTGATTGGAGTCCACCTGTGGTAAATTCAATTCATTGGAAATGATTTGGCAAGGCACACACCTGTCTATATAAGGTCCTACAGTTGACAGGGCATGTCAGAGTCAAAACCAAGTCAATTAACCCTGTCTGAGTGGGCACCCTGATTCTAGTTCATGAGCTACGCAGGCTACTACTGCCTGGGAAGATCTCCCCTCTGGAAGCCCGAGGTGGGGGTAGGTTGACCTCATGTCTCCCCTCTGGAAGCCCGAGGTAGGGGGGCAGGGGTAGGTTGACCTCAGGTCTCCCCTCTGGAAGCCTGAGGTAGGGGGCGGTTGACCTCAGGTCTCCCCTCTGGAAGCCCGAGGTAGGGGGGGGTAGGTTGACCTCAGGTCTCCCCTCTGGAAGCCCGAGGTAGGGGGGGGGTAGGTTGACCTCAGGTCTCCCCTCTGGAAGCCCGAGGTAGGGGGGGTTGACCTCAGGTCTCCCCTCTGGAAGCCCGAGGTAGGGGGTAGGTTGACCTCAGGTCTCCCCTCTGGAAGCCTGAGATAGGCTCCCCTATCAAATAGCACACCTCTAACTTTGTACAGTACTAATGCAATTAGTAAAATCAGTCACGGCTACTAAACCACAATCTGGAATATACAGTTTCCAGACATATTGTTACGTTTTTTTCTGGTTTGTGTGAATTCGTTATAAAACCAGGGGGTGAATTGATTCAGGTTTGACGCAGGCTTTATCTTGGCAAAATCGCAGTCTGAGAAGCCCGTTCTCGAGGCCTACCTAAAAGGGGGAAATAAAATAAAAAATAAAAACATATTTATATAGTTTTAAATGGTAGTCTTTATTTGTGTTCCAAATGTCTGGAATAAAAAGCCCGAGGTAGGGGCGGGGGGGATTAGGTCTCCCCTCTGGAAGCCCGCAGGGGGTGGGGCACTAGGTCAGACCTGGCCCTCCTCAGGTAGGGGTGGGGGTAGGTTGACCTCAGGTCTCCCCTCTGGAAGCCCGAGGTCAGGGGAGCCTGACACCATCTGTTGACCTCAGGTCTCCCCTCTGGAAGCCCGAGGTGGGGACCTTATATAGACGGGGGTGCCCTGCCAGGTTGACCTCAGGTCTCCCTCTGGAAGCCCGAGGTAGGGGTAGGCTGACCTCAGGTCTCCCCTCTGGAAGCCTGAGGTTTGGGGCGGCTGACCTCAGGTCTCCCCTCTGGAAGCCCGAGGTAGGGGGGTGGGGTCGCTAAGGTTGACCTCAGGTCTCCCCTCTGGAAGCCCGAGGTAGGGGCTGGAGGTTGACCTCAGGTCTCCCACTGGAAGCCCGGAGAGGGATTTGGTCAGGGAGGTCTCCCTCTGGAACAAGCCCGAGGTAGGGGGCGGTTGACCTCAGGTCTCCCTCTGGAAGCCCGAGGTAGGGGGCGGTTGAAGGTCTCCCCTCTGAAGCCCGATATAGGTTAACCATCTGACCTCAGGTCTCCCCTCTGGAAGCCCGATAGTAGGGGTAGGTAGTGACCTCAGGTCTCCTCTCTGGAAGCCATAACAGGTAGGGGGGGACCTGAAGCCCAGGTAGGGGAGCGGTTGACCTCAGGTCTCCCCTCTGGAAGCCCGAGGTGAACTCTCTGGTTGAATGGACAGGTCTCCCTCTGGAAGCCCGAGGTAGGGGTAGGCCTGACCTCAGGTCTCCCCTCTGGAAGCCTTTCGAGGACTGTAGGGGGTAGGTTGACCTCAGGTCTCCCCTCTGGAAGCCCGAGGTAGGGGGGCGGTTGACCTCAGGTCTCCCCTCTGGAAGCCCGAGGTAGGGGGGCGGGGGTAGATTAACCTCAGGTCTCCCCTCTGGAAGCCCGAGATAGATTCCCCTGCTCCCCCTATCAAATAGCACACCTCTAACTTTGTACAGTACTAATGCAATTAGTAAAATCAGTCACGCTACGAAATGCTACCGAATAAACCACAATTCATTAATAATACTGTGAATATACAGTTTCACAGACATATTGTTATGTTTTTTTCTGGTTTGTGTGAATTCGTTATAAAACCAGTCCGCACACCAGGGTGAATTGATTCAGTCTCGACTCTTGTTTGACGCACTGCTTTGCTTTATCTTGGCAAGATCGCAGTCGTAAATGAGAACTTGTTCTCGATTGGCCTACCTAAAAAGGTGAAATAAAATAAAAACATATTTATATAGTTTTAAATGGTAGTCTTTATTTGTGTTCCAAATGTCTGAATAAAAATTAGTTAGTGCAGAATGGTGCTTTTTCTGGGGGGTTTGGGCGCTGAAGGTTGGGTTTTTGGGGGGGTTTGGGCGCTGAAGGTTGGGTTTTTGGGGGGGTTTGGGCGCTGGAGGTTGGGTTTGACAGAACCGCCACTGAACAGGGGAGAAGGGATTTGGTCAGGGAGGTGAACAAGAACCCGATAGTCACTCTAACAGAGCTCCAGATTCCCTCTGTGGAGATGGGAGAACCTTCCAGAAGGACAACCATCTCTGCAGCACTCCACCAATCAGACCTTTATAGTAGAGCGTCCAGACGGAAGCCACTCCTCACTAAAAGACACATAACAGCCTGCTTGGAGTTTGCCAAAAGGCACCTGAAGAACTATCAGACCACGAGAAATAAGATTCTCTGGTCTGATGAAACCAACATTGAACTCTCTGGCCTGAATACGAAGAGTCACATCTGGAGGAAACCTGACACCATCTGTCTCGGAGCTCTTCGGACAATTCCTTCGACCTCATGGCTTGGTTTATACTCTGAAATGTGCTGTCAACTGTGGGACCTTATATAGACAGGTGTGTAGGTGCCCTGCCAAATCATATCCAATGAATTGAATTTACCACAGGTGGACTCCAATCAAGTTGTGGAAACATCTCAAGGAGGATAAATGGAAACAGGATGCAGCTGAGCTCAATTTCAAGTCTCATAGTAAAAGGTCTGAATACTTATGTAAATAAGGTATTTCTATTTAGATTTTGAATAAATTTGGACAAAATGTCAGAAAATCTGTTTGCGTTGTCATTATGGGGTATTGTGATGTCATTATGGGGTATTGTGATGTCATTATGGGGTATTGTGATGTCATTATGGGGTATTGTGTGGAGATTGTTGAGGGAAAATGTTTTGTTTTATCCACTTTAGAATAAGGCTGTAACATAACAAAATGTAGAAACAGTCAAGGGGTCTGAATACTTTCTGAATGGACTGTATATAGTAATGTTAACATCAGGCTGTCTAGATAGTGAAAACAGTCAAGGGGTCTGAATACTTTCTGAATGGACTGTATATAGTAATGTTAACATCAGGCTGTCTAGATAGTGGAAACAGTCAAGGGGTCTGAATACTTTCTGCATGGACTGTATATAGTAATGTTAACATCAGACTGTCTAGATAGTGGAAACAGTCAAGGGGTCTGAATACTTTCTGAATGGACTGTATATAGTAATGTTAACATCAGGCTGTCTAGATAGTGGAAACAGTCAAGGGGTCTGTATATCCAAATGGGATTTAAGTTATAATACATCAACCATGACTGATTTGACAAATATTCACTGTGATTTGTTGAATGTGCACCAATCCAGCTTCCTGTCCCCACAGTCTGCGTTCCATTGACATTTTTACCACATCTATCCCCATTACCTCCCTGATCTATCCCCATTACCTCCCTGATCTATCCCCATTACCTCCCTGATCTATCCCCATTACCTCCCTGATCTATCCCCATTACCTCCCTGATCTATACCCATTACCTCCTGATCTATCCCCATTACCTCCCTGATCTATCCCCATTACCTCCCTGATCTATCCCCATTACCTCCCTGATCTATCCCCATTACCTCCCTGATCTATCCCCATTACCTCCCTGATCTATACCCATTACCTCCCTGATCTATACCCATTACCTCCCTGATCTATACCCATTACCTCCCTGATCTATACCCATTACCTCCCTATACCCATTACCTCCTGATCTATCATCTATCCCATTACCTCCCCATTACCTGATCCCATATCCCCATTACCTCCCTGATCTATACCCATTACCTCCCCATTACCTCCCTGATCTATACCCATTACCTCCCCATTACCTCCCTGATCTATACCCATTACCTCCCCATTACCTCCCTGATCTATACCCATTACCTCCCTGATCTATACCCATTACCTCCCTGATCTATACCCATTACCTCCCTGATCTATACCCATTACCTCCCTGATCTATACCCATTACCTCCCTGATCTATACCCATTACCTCCTGATCTATCCCCATTACCTCCCTGATCTATCCCCATTACCTCCCTGATCTATCCCCATTACCTCCCTGATCTATACCCATTACCTCCCTGATATATACCCATTACCTCCCTGATATATACCCATTACCTCCCTGATATATACCCATTACCTCCCTGATCTATGCCCATTACCTCCCCATTACCTCCCTGATCTATACCATTTAACTCCCTGATCTATACCCATTACCTCCCTGATCTATACCCATTACCTCCCCATTACCTCCCTGATCTATACCCATTACCTCCCTGATCTATACACATTACCTCCCTGATCTATACCCATTACCTCCCCATTACCTCCCTGATCTATGCCCATTACCTCCCTGATCTATACCCATTACCTCCCTGATCTAAATCAAATCAAATCAAATGTATTTATATAGCCCTTCGTACATCAGCTGATATCTCAAAGTGCTGTACAGAAACCCAGCCTAAAACCCCCAACTGCAAGCAATGCAGGTGTAGAAGCACGGTGGCTAGGAAAAACTCCCTAGAAAGGCCAGAACCTAGGAAGAAACCTAGAGAGGAACCAGGCTATGTGGGGTGGCCAGTCCTCTTCTGGCTGTGCCGGGTGGAGATTATAACAGAACATGGCCAAGATGTTCAAATGTTCATAAATGACCAGCATGGTCGAATAATAACAAGGCAGAACAGTTGAAACTGGAGCAGCAGCATGGCCAGGTGGACTGGGGACAGCGAGGAGCCATCATGTCAGGTAGTCCTGGGGCATGGTCCTAGGGCTCAGGTCCTCCGAGAGAGAGAAAGAAAGAAGGAGAGAATTAGAGAACGCACACTTAGATCTATACCCATTACCTCCCTGATATATGCCCATTACCTCCCTGATCTATACCCATTACCTCCCTGATCTATACCCATTACCTCCCTGCTCTATACCCATTACCTCCCTGATTATCGCTCCACTGATCTATGGCCCATTACCTCCCTGATCTATCCCCATTACCTCCCTGATCTATCCCCATTACCTCCCTGATCTATACCCATACTATACCATTACCTCCCCATTACCTCTCCTGATCTATGCCCATTACCTCCTGATCTATACCCATTACCTCCCTGATCTATACCCATTACCTCCCTGATCTATACCCATTACCTCCCTGATCTATGCCCATTACCTCCCTGATCTATGCCCATTACCTCCCTGATCCTATCTCCATTACATCCCTGATCTATACCCATTACCTCCTGATCTATACCCATTACCTCCCTATACCCATTACCTCCTGATCTATACCCATTACCTCCTGATCTATACCCATTACCTCCCTGATCTATACCCATTACCTCCCCATCTATACCCATCCCCCTGATCTATACCCATTACCTCCCTGATCTATACCCATTACCTCCCTGATCTATACCCATTACCTCCCTGATCTATACCCATTACCTCCCTGATCTATACCCATTACCTCCCTGATCTATACCCATTACCTCCCTGATCTATACCCATTACCTCCCTGATCTATACCCATTACCTCCCTGATCTATACCCATTACCTCCCTGATCTATCCCCATTACCTCCCCATTACATCCCTGATCTATACCCATTACCTCCCCATTACCTCCCTGATCTATACCCATTACCTCCCTGATCTATACCCATTGCCTCCCCATTACCTCCCTGATCTATACCCATTACCTCCCTGATCTATACCCATTACCTCCCTGATCTATACCCATTACCTCCTGATCTATACCCATTACCTCCTGATCTATACCCTTGATCTATGCCTCCCCCTGATCTATACCCATTACCTCCTGATCTATACCCATTACCTCCCTGATCTATACCCATTACCTCCCTGATCTATACCCATTACTTCCCTGATCTATACCCATTACCTCCCTGATCTATACCCATTACCTCCCTGATATATACCCATTACCTCCCCATTACCTCCCTGATCTATACCCATTACCTCCCTGATATATACCCATTACCTCCCCATTACCTCCCTGATCTATCCCCATTACCTCCCTGATCTATCCCCATTACCTCCCTGATCTATACCCATTACCTCCCTGATATATCCCCATTACCTCCCTGATCTATACCCATTACCTCCCCATTACCTCCCTGATCTATACCCATTACCTCCCTGATCTATACCATTTACCTCCCTGATCTATACCATTTACCTCCCTGATCTATACCCATTACCTCCCTGATCTATACCCATTACCTCCCTGATCTATACCCATTACCTCCCTGATCTATACCCATTACCTCCCTGATATATGCCCATTACCTCCCTGATATATGCCCATTACCTCCCTGATCTATACCCATTACCTCCCTGATCTATACCCATTACCTCCCTGATCTATACCCATTACCTCCCTGATATATACCCATTACCTCCCTGATATATACCCATTACCTCCCTGATCTATACCCATTACCTCCCTGATCTATACCCATTACCTCCCTGATCTATACCCATTACCTCCCTGATATATGCCCATTACCTCCCTGATCTATGCCCATTACCTCCCTGATCTATACCCATTACCTCCCTGATCTATACCCATTACCTCCCTGATCTATACCCATTACCTCCCTGATCTAGACCCATTACCTCCCTGATCTATACCCATTACCTCCCTGATCTATACCCATTACCTCCCTGATCTATGCCCATTACCTCCCTGATCTATGCCCATTACCTCCCTGATCTATGCCCATTACCTCCCTGATCTATGCCCATTACCTCCCTGATCTATGCCCATTACCTCCCTGATCTATACCCATTACCTCCCTGATCTATACCCATTACCTCCCTGATCTATACCCATTACCTCCCTGATCTATACCCATTACCTCCCTGATCTATCCCCATTACCTCCCTGATCTATCCCCATTACCTCCCTGATCTATCCCCATTACCTCCCTGATCTATACCCATTACCTCCCTGATCTATACCCATTACCTCCCTGATCTATACCCATTACCTCCCTGATCTATGCCCATTACCTCCCTGATCTATACCCATTACCTCCCCATTACCTCCCTGATCTATGCCCATTACCTCCCTGATCTATACCCATTACCTCCCTGATCTATACCCATTACCTCCCTGATCTATACCCATTACCTCCCTGATATATACCCATTACCTCCCCATTACCTCCCTGATCTATCCCCATTACCTCCCTGATCTATCCCCATTACCTCCCTGATCTATCCACATTACCTCCCTGATATATACCCATTACCTCCACATTACCTCCCTGATATATACCCATTACCTCCCCATTACCTCCCTGATCTATACCCATTACCTCCCTGATCTATACCCATTACCTCCCTGATCTATACCCATTACCTCCCTGATATATACCCATTACCTCCCTGATATATACCCATTACCTCCCCATTACCTCCCTGATCTATCCCCATTACCTCCCTGATCTATCCACATTACCTCCCTGATCTATACCCATTACCTCCCTGATATATACCCATTACCTCCCCATTACCTCCCTGATCTATCCCCATTACCTCCCTGATCTATCCACATTACCTCCCTGATATATACCCATTACCTCCCCATTACCTCCCTGATCTATACCCATTACCTCCGGGATGCTGACATTCTAGGCAGAGTTCCGCTGTCCAGTGTCTGTGTTCTTTTGTCCATCTTAATCTTTTATTTTAATTGGCCAGTCTGAGAGATGGCTCTTTCTTTGCAACTCTGCCTAGAAGGCCATCGTCCCGGAGTCGCCTCTTCACTGTTGACGTTGAGACTTGTGTTTTGTGGGTACTATTTAATGAAGCTGCCAGTTGAGGACTTGTGAGAGGCATCTGTTTCTCAAATCATCAACTAGTCTAAAGAAGGCCAGTTTTATTGCTTCTTTAATCAGAACAACAGTTTTCAGCTGTTCTAGCATAATTGCAAAAGGGTTTTCTAATGATCAATTAGCCTTTTAAAATGATAAACTTGGATTAGCTAACACAACGTGCCATTGGAACACAAGAGTGATGGTTGCTGATAATGGACCTCTGTTCGCCTATGTAGATATTCCATAAAATAGTCATTAGTAGTCATTTACAACATTAATAGTCATTTACAACATTAACAATGTCTACACTGTATTTATGATCAATTTGATGTTATTTTAATGGACAAAAAAATGTGCTTTTTCTTTTTTAAATTTAAAGAAGCTACTTTCTAAGTTACCCCCAAACTTTTGAATGGTATTATACTTGGATGTGAAGTGTCAGCGTTTGCTGCTGGCATGTCATATGCCTTACTTGGCTAATCTTGCCAGTGAAAAAAAAAAATAATTAAAGTAGTTGGCAATATCAGTGGGTTTTTGTGATGAATGAGCCATCTGATATAATAGATGATGGAGCTGAATTAGCCTTTTTCCCCAAAATGTAATTTAAGGTGCGCCAAAGGTTTTTTTTTTTTCTCTCATTATTTCTGTCATTCATCTCTGTTTCATAGTGTTTTCTTCTTTTTATTCGGTTTAGTCACATGATTTCGCAACTTGCCGTTCGTTTGCCAAATGGGTTGTTCAGCCAGACTTATTTGCCATTGCTTTTGCCTCATCCCTCTCAACCACACAATGTTTCAATTCCTCATCAATCCAATTCTTCATCAATTTAACAGTTTCTACAGTGATTGTTTTTAATGGGTGTGCATGCTCATTATTAACTGCAGTGAATGACTTCATAAATGTCGGCCTGCACAGCCTCGGTGGCACCAACGAAATCCCCCCCCCCCACAAGGAAAACAACTGGGAGCGACGTCACCGTCGTCATCAATAATGCTTTCAATTTGACTTTTGCCTTCAAAAGCAGCTCAAACACATAAGGAATACAGTATAGCCATGGAACTCTCCCGGGCATTATGATGCATGTTTTAGAATGCCCTTCAAGACCAATCAGAAATGACTATTCAACAATGCCATGGAACTCTCCCGGGCATTATGATGCATGTTTTAGAATGCCCTTCAAGACCAATCAGAAATGACTATTCAACAATGCCATGGAACTCTCCCGGGCATTATGATGCATGTTTTAGAATGCCCTTCAAGACCAATCAGAAATGACTATTCAACAATGCCATGGAACTCTGCCATGGAACTCTACCGGGCATTATGATGCATGCTTTAGAATGCCCTTCAAGACCAATCAGAAACGACTATTCAACAATGCCATGGAACTCTGCCATGGAACTCTACCGGGCATTATGATGCATGCTTTAGAATGCCCTTCAAGACCAATCAGAAATGACTATTCAACAATGCCATGGAACTCTACCGGGCATTATGATGCATGCTTTAGAATGCCCTTCAAGACCAATCAGAAACGACTATTCAACAATGCCATGGAACTACCGGGCATTATGATGCATGCTTTAGAATGCCCTTCAAGACCAATCAGAAATGACTATTAAACAATGCCATGGAACTCTACCGGGCATTATGATGCATGCTTTAGAATGCCCTTCAAGACCAATCAGAAACGACTATTCAACAATGCCATGGAACTCTGCCATGGAACTCTACCGGGCATTATGATGCATGCTTTAGAATGCCCTTCAAGACCAATCAGAAACGACTATTCAACAATGCCATGGTATAAAGCGTTTTAATATTTTATCAGTGGCTTTAATGCACGGGAGTAACACTGTAGCGATGGTGGACTAGGAGGGAGGGAGGGAGGAGAAGAGGGAGGGAGGAGAAGAGGGAGGGAGGAGGAGAGGGAGGGAGGGATGGAGATATGGAAACAGGCAGGAAGACAGAAATAGAGTGGGATAGAATGAGAGATAAAAGAACGAGGAGAGGAGAGAGGAGGAGGGATGGAGAAGGAGAGGGAGGGAGGGAGGTGTCACAGACAACTTGTCTGAGGAGATTGTGTTGCAGTGTTTTCTTAAGCTTCATAACAAATAACACTCTATTCCCTATATAGTGCACTACTATAGACCAGAGCCCTATGACACCCTATTCCCTATATAGAGCACTACTTTAGACCAGAAGTCCCTGGGCGTTGGTAGACGCCCTATGGGCCCTGGTCAACAGTAGTTCACTACCCTATGGGCCCTGGTCAACAGTAGTACACTACCGTATGGGCCCTGGTCAACAGTAGTACACTACCCTATGGGCCCTGGTCAACAGTAGTACACTACCCTATGGGCCCTGGTCAACAGTAGTACACTAGCCCTATGGGCCCTGGTCAACAGTAGTGCACTACCCTATGGGCCCTGGTCAGCAGTAGTACACTATCCATTTGGGCCCTGAAAACAACTTGTCATCCTGGGACTCTCTCTCTGTGAGAGCCGGGACTCTCTCTCTCTCTGTGAGAGCCGGGACTCTCTCTCTCTCTGTGAGAGCCGGGACTCTTTCTCTCTCTGTGAGAGCCGGGACTCTTTCTCTCTCTGTGAGAGCCGGGACTCTCTCTCTCTGTGAGAGCCGGGACTCTCTCTCTCTCTGTGAGAGCCGGGACTCTCTCTCTCTCTGTGAGAGCCGGGACTCTCTCTCTCTCTGTGAGAGCCGGGACTCTCTCTCTCTGTGAGAGCCGGGACCTGGTTGGAGGAGGCAGTCTACATTTACATGTTAATCATTTAACAGACACCCTTATCCCAGAGCCACTTACAGGAGCAATTAGGGTTAAATAGTTGGTCTTATGCTATTATGACATCTCCCCTTCCTCTACAGGTTATGGTGATGGCTGGGAAGTGTGTAGCCTGCTTGGACAGTTTGAGGGGTACATGGACCTCAGGGCTCGCCAGGAGCTGCTGGCCTTCTCTTTGACACACTGCCCCCCCGCCAGCATCCACCCCCTCCTGGCTGCCTCTAGTGACCTACAGACACAGGTAACTCCAGACCTTTACCCTCTAGACCACGTGTCAAACTCATTCCTTCAAGGCCAATTGTCTGTGGGTTTTCAGTCCTCACTTGATTGATGAATTAAGGTCACACTCAGCCCTCCATGGAATGAGTCGTTGTGTCCTTGATGATATTGTTGGCCTTCCTGTGACATCGGGTGCTGTAGGTGTCCTGAAGGGCAGGTAGTTTGCCCCAGGTTACATTCGTTAATCATTTCTGGAAAGCCCTGTGGTCGCAGGCGGTGCAGTTGTCGTACCAGGCGGTGATACAGCCCAACAGGATGCTTTCAATTGTGCGGGTTTTAGGTGCCAAGTCAAATGTATTCAGCCTTCTGAGGTGCGCTGTTGCGCCACCTCACCACTCTGTGTGGGTGGAACATTTTGTCAGTGATGTGATGGCTGAGGAACTTGAAGCTTTCCACCTTCTCCACTGCGACCCTTCGAGTGTGATAGGGGGGGTGCTCCTGCTGTTTCCTGAAGTCCACGATCATCCCCTTTGTTCTGTTTGACGTTGAGTGAGAGGTTATTTCCTGTGGACATCTGCTCGTTGAACAATCATGGGCATTAAGATGGAGTTGGTCTCCCAGTTGTAGAGGGAGGTGTTGTTACCTCACCACCTGGGAGGGGGGCAGCTCGTCAGGAAGTCCAGGGTCCAGTTGCAGAGGGAGGTGTTTAGTCCCAGGGTCCTTAGCGATGAGCTTTGAGGGCACTATGGTGTCGAATGCTGAGCTGTAGCATTTGCTACAGCTGTTCCTTTTGTCCAGGTGGGAAAGGGCAGTGTGGAGTAGAGATTGTGGATCTGTTGGGGCCGTATACGAATGGAGTGGGTCTAGGGCAGGGCTGTCCAACTCTGTTCCTGGAGAGCTACCATCCTGCAGGTTTTTATTCCAACCCTAATCTAGCACACCTGATTGTAATAATTAGCTGGTTGAAAAGCTGAACCATGTTACAACTGTGGTTGAAGCGAAAACATACAGGAAGGTAGCTCTCCAGGAACAGGGTCAGACACCCCAGGGTTTCTGGCATGATGGTGTTGATGTAAGCCTTGACAAGCCTTTCAAAACTCGTCTTGGCTACCGACGTGAGAGCTCCAGGGCGGTAATCATTTAGGCAGGTTACCTTCGCTTCCTTGGGCACAGGGACTATGGTGGTCTGCTTGAAACATGTAGGTATTACAGACTCGGTCAGGGAGCGGTTGAAAATGTCAGTGGAGACACGCATGCTTTGAGTACACGTCCTGGTAATCCGTCTGGCCCAGCGGCTTTGTGAATGTTGACCTGTTTAAAGGTCTTGCTCACATCGACTACGGAGAATGTGATCACGCAGTCGTCCAGAACAGCTGGTGTTCTCATGCATGCTTCAGTGTTGCTTGCCTCGAAGCGAGCATAGAAGGCATTCAGCTCATCTGGTAGGCTTGCGTCACTGGGCAGCTCGCGGCTGAGTTTCCCTTTGTAGTCCGTAATAGTTTTCAAGCCACATCTGACGAGCGTTAGAGACGGTGTCGTAGGATTCAATCTTAGTCCTGTATCGACACATTGCCTGATTGAATGGTTGGTTCTGATGGCATTAAGGGATTTCTTTGAATCGTCTGGATTATTGTTCTATTCCAGCCTGTGCAAAACAGTCCTGTAGCATCTATGTCATCTGACCATCTGCTCTAATGTGGAGGCAAGTAGGCAGCAGGCTTCGGATTGGTTAGATAATAACAGTAGGCTACATTAGTTTACATTCATTCCATTCATATAAGTGTGAAAATGAATTCCCAGCACTGGGCTTCGAAGTCGCAATGATCAGAGCTGAATAATGCTGCTCCCTCATTCTCTCCCTTTCTCTCTCTCCCTTTCTCTCTCTCCCTTTCTCCCTCTCCCTTTCTCCCTCTCCCTTTCTCCCTCTCCCTTTCTCCCTCTCCCTTTCTCCCTCTCCCTCTCCATTTCTCCCTCTCTCCATCCCCTCTCCCTCCCCCTCTCCATTTCTCCTCTCCCCTCTCCCTCTCCATTTCTCCCTCTCCCCCTCTCCCCTTTCCCCCTCTCCCTTTCTCCCTCGCCCTCTCTCCCTCTCCATTTCTCTCTCTCCCTCTCCATTTCCCTCTCTCCCTCTCTCCATTTCTCCCTGTCCCCCTTTCTCCCTCTCCCTCTCCCTCGCCCTCTCTCCCTCTCCATTTCTCTCTCTCCCTCTCCATTTCTCTCTCTCCCTCTCCATTTCCCTCTCTCCCTCTCTCCATTTCTCTCTCTCCCTTTCTCTCCCTCTCTCCCTCTCTCCCTCTCTCCCTCTCTCCCTTTCTCCCTCTCTCCCTCTCTCCCTTTCTCCCTCTCCCTCGCCCTCTCTCCCTCGCCCTCTCTCCTACTCTCCATTTCTCTCTCTCCCTCTCCATTTCCCTCTCTCCATTTCTCTCTCTCCCTTTCTCTCCCCCTCTCCCTCTTCTCTCTCTCTCTCCCTCTCTCTCTCTCCCTCTCTCTCTCTCCCTCTCTCCATTTCTGCCCAGGTGTTGTACCAGGCAGTGAACTATCAGATGGATCCCCCTGAACCTGAATGTTTCCGGGACGAGACTGACTCAGTACAGGTGTGTGTGTGTGTGTGTGTGTGTGTGTGTGTGTGTGTGTGTGTGTGTGTGTGTGTGTGTGTGTGTGTGTGTGTGTGTAAAAGCTGTTGTTTGTGCGTGAGTGTGTCTCTCTGTTTGTCATCTGTGCTTCAAATGACATGAAGATACCTGTTGTGGTGTTTATGCTGTGTATGTATATAATGTGTGTGTTTGCGGTATTGGTCCCTACTCCACTAGAACAACAGAATGCCCATACACCACTAGAACAACACAATGTCCATACACCACTAGAACAACACAATGTCCATACACCACTAGAACAACACAATGTCCATACACCACTAGAACAACACAATGTCCATACACCACTAGAACAACACAATGTCCATACACCACTAGAACAACACAATGTCCATACACCACTAGAACAACACAATGTCCATACACCACTAGAACAACACAATGTCCATACACCACTAGAACAACACAATGTCCATACACCACTAGAACAACACAATGTCCATACACCACTAGAACAACACAATGTCCATACACCACTAGAACAACACAATGCCCATACACCACTAGAACAACACAATGCCCATACACCACTAGAACAACACAATGCCCATACACCACTAGAACATCACAATGTCCATACACCACTAGAACAACACAATGCCCATACACCACTAGAACAACACAATGCCCATACACCACTAGAACAACACAATGTCCATACACCACTAGAACAACACAATGTCCATACACCACTAGAACAACACAATGCCCATACACCACTAGAACAACACAATGTCCATACACCACTAGAACAACACAATGTCCATACACCACTAGAACAACACAATGCCCATACACCACTAGAACAACACAATGCCCATACACCACTAGAACAACACAATGCCCATACACCACTAGAACAACACAATGTCCATACACCACTAGAACAACACAATGTCCATACACCACTAGAACAACACAACACAATGCCCATACACCACTAGAACAACACAACACAATGCCCATACACCACTAGAACAACACAATGCCCATACACCACTAGAACAACACAATGCCCATACACCACTAGAACAACACAATGCCCATACACCACTAGAACAACACAATGCCCATACACCACTAGAACAACACAATGCCCATACACCACTAGAACAACACAATGCCCATACACCACTAGAACAACACAACACAATGTCCATACACCACTAGAATAACACAACACAATGTCCATACAACACAATGCCCAGAATAACACAACACAATGTCCATATACACCACTAGAACAACACAACACAATGCCCATACACCACTAGGACAACACAATGCCCATACACCACTAGAACAACACAATGTCCATACACCACTAGAACAACACAATGTCCATACACCACTAGAACAACACACAATGTCCATACACCACTAGAACAACACAATGCCCATACACCACTAGAACAACACAATGTCCATACACCACTAGAACAACACAATGTCCATACACCACTAGAACAACACAACACAATGTCCATACACCACTAGAACAACACAATGTCCATACACCACTAGAACAACACAACACAATGTCCATACACCACTAGAACAACACAATGCCATACACCACTAGAACAACACAATGTCCATACACCACTAGAACAACACAATGTCCATACACCACTAGAACAACACAATGTCCATACACCACTAGAACAACACAATGTCCATACACCACTAGAACAACACAATGTCCATACACCACTAGAACAACACAACACAATGCCCATACACCACTAGAACAACACAATGCCCATACACCACTAGAACAACACAATGCCCATACACCACTAGAACAACACAATGCCCATACACCACTAGAACAACACAATGCCCATACACCACTAGAACAACACAATGCCCATACACCACTAGAACAACACAATGCCCATACACCACTAGAACAACACAATGCCCATACACCACTAGAACAACACAATGCCCATACACCACTAGAACAACACAATGTCCATACACCACTAGAACAACACAATGTCCATACACCACTAGAACAACACAATGTCCATACACCACTAGAACAACACAATGCCCATACACCACTAGAACAACACAATGCCCATACACCACTAGAACAACACAATGCCCATACACCACTAGAACAACACAATGCCCATACACCACTAGAACAACACAATGCCCATACACCACTAGAACAACACAATGCCCATACACCACTAGAACAACACAATGTCCATACACCACTAGAACAACACAATGCCCATACACCACTAGAACAACACAACACAATGCCCATACACCACTAGGACAACACAATGCCCATACACCACTAGAACAACACAATGTCCATACACCACTAGAATAACACAACACAATGTCCATACACCACTAGAACAACACAACACCCATACACCACTAGAACAACACAACACAATGCCCATACACCACTAGGACAACACAATGCCCATACACCACTAGAACAACACAATGTTCATACACCACTAGAACAACACAATGCCCATACACCACTAGAACAACACAACACAATGCCCATACACACCACTAGAACAACACAATGCCCATACACCACTAGAACAACACAACACAATGCCCATACACCACTAGAACAACACAATGTCCATACACCACTAGAACAACACAATGTCCATACACCACTAGAACAACACAACACCCATACACCACTAGAACAACACAACACAATGCCCATACACCACTAGAACAACACAATGCCCATACACCACTAGAACAACACAATGTCCATACACCACTAGAACAACACAATGTCCATACACCACTAGAACAACACAATGTCCATACACCACTAGAACAACACAATGTCCATACACCACTAGAACAACACAATGCCCATACACCACTAGACAACACAATGCCCATACACCACTAGAACTACACAATGTCCATACACCACTAGAACAACACAACATGCATACACCACTAGAACAACACAACACAATGTCCATACACCACTAGACAATGACACCAACAACAATGTCCATACACCACTAGAACAACACAATGTCCATACACCACTAGAACATCACAACACAATGTCCATACACCACTAGAACAACACAATGCCCATACACCACTAGAACAACACAATGTCCATACACCACTAGAACAACACAATGCCCATACACCACTAGAACAACACAATGTCCATACACCACTAGAACAACACAATGTCCATACACCACTAGAACAACACAATGTCCATACACCACTAGAACAACACAATGTCCATACACCACTAGAACAACACAATGCCCATACACCACTAGAACAACACAATGTCCATACACCACTAGAACAACACAATGTCCATACACCACTAGAACAACACAACACAATGTCCATACACCACTAGAACAACACAATGCCCATACACCACTAGAACAACACAATGTCCATACACCACTAGGACAACACAATGTCCATACACCACTAGAACAACACAATGCCCATACACCACTAGAACAACACAATGCCCATACACCACTAGAACAACACAATGTCCATACACCACTAGAACAACACAATGTCCATACACCACTAGAACAACACAATGTCCATACACCACTAGAACAACACAATGTCCATACACCACTAGAACAACACAACACAATGCCCATACACCACTAGAACAACACAATGCCCATACACCACTAGAACAACACAATGTCCATACACCACTAGAACAACACAATGTCCATACACCACTAGAATAACACAACACAATGTCCATACACCACTAGAACAACACAACACCCATACACCACTAGAACAACACAACACAATGCCCATACACCACTAGGACAACACAATGCCCATACACCACTAGAACAACACAATGTCCATACACCACTAGAATAACACAACACAATGTCCATACACCACTAGAACAACACAACACCCATACACCACTAGAACAACACAACACAATGCCCATACACCACTAGGACAACACAATGCCCATACACCACTAGAACAACACAATGTCCATACACCACTAGAACAACACAATGTCCATACACCACTAGAACAACACAATGCCCATACACCACTAGAACAACACAATGCCCATACACCACTAGAACAACACAATGTCCATACACCACTAGAACAACACAACATCCATACACCACTAGAACAACACAACACAATGCCCATACACCACTAGAACAACACAATGCCCATACACCACTAGAACAACACAATGTCCATACACCACTAGAACATCACAACACAATGCCCATACACCACTAGAACAACACAATGCCCATACACCACTAGAACAACACAATGTCCATACACCACTAGAACAACACAATGCCCATACACCACTAGAACAACACAATGTCCATACACCACTAGAACAACACAATGCCCATACACCACTAGAACAACACAATGCCCATACACCACTAGAACAACACAATGTCCATACACCACTAGAACAACACAATGCCCATACACCACTA